>NC_069505.1:480366281-480666281 GCF_027579735.1 Bombina bombina | reverse complement strand
TAACGAAATAAATTAACTCTTATTAAATAAATTATTCCTATTTAAAGCTAAATACTTACCTGTAAAATAAATCCTAATATAGCTACAATATAAATTATAATTATATTATAGCTATTTTAGGATTAATATTTATTTTACAGGCAACTTGGTATTTATTTTAACCAGGTACAATAGCTATTAAATAGTTAAGAACTATTTAATAGCTACCTAGTTAAAATAATAACAAATTTACCTGTAAAATAAATCCTAACCTAAGATATAATTAAACCTAACACTACCCTATCAATAAATTAATTAAATAAACTACCTACAATTACCTACAATTAACCTAACACTACACTATCAATAAATTAATTAAACACAATTGCTACAAATAAATACAATTAAATAAACTAGCTAAAGTACAAAAAATAAAAAAGAACTAAGTTACAAAAAATAATAAAATATTTACAAACATAAGAAAAATATTACAACAATTTTAAACTAATTACACCTACTCTAAGCCCCCTAATAAAATAACAAAGCCCCCCAAAATAAAAAATTCCCTACCCTATTCTAAATTAAAAAAGTTACAAGCTCTTTTACCTTACCAGCCCTGAACAGGGCCCTTTGCGGGGCATGCCCCAAGAATTTCAGCTCTTTTGCCTGTAAAAAAAAACATACCATACCCCCCCCCAACATTACAACCCACCACCCACATACCCCTAATCTAACCCAAACCCCCCTTAAATAAACCTAACACTAAGCCCCTGAAGATCTTCCTACCTTGTCTTCACCATACCAGGTTCACCGATCCGTCCTGGCTCCAACATCTTCATCCAACCCAAGCGGGGGTTGGCGATCCATTATCCGGTGCTGAAGAGGTCCAGAAGAGGCTCCAAAGTCTTCCTCCTATCCGGCAAGAAGAGGACATCCGGACCGGCAAACATCTTCTCCAAGCGGCATCTTCAATCTTCTTCCATCCGGTGCGGAGCGGGTCCATCTTGAAGCAGGCGACGCGGATCCATCCTCTTCTTCCGTTGTCTCCCGACGAATGACGGTTCCTTTAAGGGACGTCATCCAAGATGGCGTCCCTCGAATTCCGATTGGCTGATAGGATTCTATCAGCCAATCGGAATTAAGGTAGGAATTTTCTGATTGGCTGATGGAATCAGCCAATCAGAATCAAGTTCAATCCGATTGGCTGATCCAATCAGCCAATCAGATTGAGCTCGCATTCTATTGGCTGATCGGAACAGCCAATAGAATGCGAGCTCAATCTGATTGGCTGATTGGATCAGCCAATCGGATTGAACTTGATTCTGATTGGCTGATTCCATCAGCCAATCAGAAAATTCCTACCTTAATTCCGATTGGCTGATAGAATCCTATCAGCCAATCGGAATTCGAGGGACGCCATCTTGGATGACATCCCTTAAAGGAACCGTCATTCGTCGGGAGACAATGGAAGAAGAGGATGGATCCGCGTCGCCTGCTTCAAGATGGACCCGCTCCGCACCGGATGGAAGAAGATTGAAGATGCCGCTTGGAGAAGATGTTTGCCGGTCCGGATGTCCTCTTCTTGCCGGATAGGAGGAAGACTTTGGAGCCTCTTCTGGACCTCTTCAGCACCGGATGATGGATCGCCAACCCCCGCTTGGGTTGGATGAAGATGTTGGAGCCAGGACGGATCGGTGAACCTGGTATGGTGAAGACAAGGTAGGAAGATCTTCAGGGGCTTAGTGTTAGGTTTATTTAAGGGGGGTTTGGGTTAGATTAGGGGTATGTGGGTGGTGGGTTGTAATGTTGGGGGGGGGTATGGTATGTTTTTTTTTACAGGCAAAAGAGCTGAAATTCTTGGGGCATGCCCCGCAAAGGGCCCTGTTCAGGGCTGGTAAGGTAAAAGAGCTTGTAACTTTTTTAATTTAGAATAGGGTAGGGAATTTTTTATTTTGGGGGGCTTTGTTATTTTATTAGGGGGCTTAGAGTAGGTGTAATTAGTTTAAAATTGTTGTAATATTTTTCTTATGTTTGTAAATATTTTATTATTTTTTGTAACTTAGTTCTTTTTTATTTTTTGTACTTTAGCTAGTTTATTTAATTGTATTTATTTGTAGCAATTGTGTTTAATTAATTTATTGATAGTGTAGTGTTAGGTTAATTGTAGGTAATTGTAGGTAGTTTATTTAATTAATTTATTGATAGGGTAGTGTTAGGTTTAATTATATCTTAGATTAGGATTTATTTTACAGGTAAATTTGTTATTATTTTAACTAGGTAGCTATTAAATAGTTCTTAACTATTTAATAGCTATTGTACCTGGTTAAAATAAATACCAAGTTGCCTGTAAAATAAATATTAATCCTAAAATAGCTATAATATAATTATAATTTATATTGTAGCTATATTAGGATTTATTTTACAGGTAAGTATTTAGCTTTAAATAGGAATAAGTTATTTAATAAGAGTTAATTTATTTCGTTAGATTAAAATTATATTTAATTTAGGGGGGGTGTTAGTGTTAGGGTTAGACTTAGCTTTAGGGGTTAATACATTTATTATAGTAGCGGTGAGGTCCGCTCGGCAGATTAGGGGTTAATAATTGAAGGTAGGTGTCGGCGATGTTAGGGAGGGCAGATTAGGGGTTAATACTATTTATGATAGGGTTAGTGAGGCGGATTAGGGGTTAATAACTTTATTATAGTAGCGCTCAGGTCCGCTCGGCAGATTAGGAGTTAATAAGTGTAGGCAGGTGTCGGCGACGTTGAGGGGGGCAGATTAGGGGTTAATAAATATAATATAGGGGTCGGCGATGTTAGGGCAGCAGATTAGGGGTACATAGGGATAACGTAGGTTGCGGCGGTTTACGGAGCGGCAGATTAGGGGTTAAAAAAAATATGCAGGGGTCAGCGATAGCGGGGGCGGCAGATTAGGGGTTAATAAGTGTAAGGTTAGGGGTGTTTAGACTCGGGGTACATGTTAGGGTGTTAGGTGCAGACGTAGGAAGTGTTTCCCCATAGGAAACAATGGGGCTGCGTTAGGAGCTGAACGCTGCTTTTTTGCAGGTGTTAGGTTTTTTTTCAGCTCAAACAGCCCCATTGTTTCCTATGGGAGAATCGTGCACGAGCACGTTTTTGAGGCCGCCCGCGTCCGTAAGCAACTCTGGTATCGAGAGTTGCATTTGCGGTAAAAATGCTCTACGCTCCTTTTTTGGAGCCTAACGCAGCATTTGTTTAAACTCTCGATACCAGAGTTAAATTTATGGTGCGGCCAGAAAAAAGCCCGCGGAGCGTTAACAGCCCTTTTACCGCCGAACTCCAAATCTAGGCCTAAGTGTGTTAGCATTATGATGTTTTACCTTATTATGTACAACTGTCATGGCGATCACTCGCAACAAATGGTTTCCAGGTTGATATCTGTAATTAGTATATGGGAATGAGTAGCTTTTTTTTAGCAGGTTACATGACCTATATGTCCACTTCAATTAGTAACATACAGCGTAGGGTAATTATTATAGTGAGTCTCAATATTGCTCCCTTGCCACTTAGCGTTAGTTTTTAGGCAGTTGTTAGAGAGCTTCTTATTGGTGGGTATTAATAATTTAGACTTCATACAGCATGTTGGTTTGTGACAGTTTATGACAGTGTGGGACTCAGAATACCTTATCAGTATCCATCCATGTTAGCAGGGGTTTATATAATTAAAGGTTTCTACGCATAGCTATATCTCTATGTTTAAGTTCACTTCAGCTATCCCATATTTGAGACCTATATCATTTATGCCCCCCATTTAGAGCGCACTACCTGTATGTATACGTTCTAGAGGCTCTTGTTGAAACCCTGAATTATGCGCAGTTAGTGGATGTTTTTTTTTTTTTTTTTTTTTTTTTTTTTTTAGGGCTGCATCTCTGCTTGCGTTCATAGCCTTTTAAATTAGAATGTTGGAGTATCACACTGATATGCTCTGGGTTTTTTTTTTTTTTTTTTTTCTAACATGCTGTATGGTATTTTATACTGCTGAACCTGACAATACCTGCAAGAGGGCCTTTACTATTCTTATAGGACATGAAAATAGCCCTTTTACCATAGATTAAATCTTCTCTCTCCTATTATGATAATACTACACCTAAGCTCATCAACTCTGCTTAACTTTTAATATTTTGGCTATCAAGCTTACCCTAGTTATCTACTAGCTGTTCCTATAAATATAATTCCCTTAATTCTCATACCCTGATGAGATCTGTACAGACTAATACAGAGCTCTTCACTACTGTTTTCCGTTTGCTCTAGAGAGATATTTTGTAGTTATGTTGAGTTACCTGTTTTGAAATTTAACCAGTTTGATACTGCTTACCCTGTGTTTTACATTTTGTTAGTCTGATCGACATGACTTTGAGGCCCCTATGGAACTCAGGATACTGCGGGTATAACACCCATGATAGGTCCCTCTCTAGCCCAGATTATATCACTTGTTCTCCCCCACTCCGATATGCCCGTAATTGGTGTTGGCTAGAAGGCTATTCTATCCTGCAAGTTTCTACTGCTTGAAGTTTTTGGCTATTTAAACATGTTGTTAGTGTCCTACACTGCCTAAAGATGTTAAATGTTTACTTGTTGTTCACGGCACATATTACAGCTGTATAACCTCTTTCCTTCCTCAGTTCAGTTATCATATTTTTGCCTTAATGCGACTTACATCTGTCTTAGGTTTACATAACTATTCCCTTAAGCTTCATCTACATGGCATGGTTCAGGGGAGCTACCTATATCTACTGTTGTCCTCTCCCATATTTGCCTAAGTAAGGATGGGTTACCTTTGACAACCTTTGAATTT
Organism: Bombina bombina; assembly: GCF_027579735.1. Taxonomy (NCBI): domain Eukaryota; kingdom Metazoa; phylum Chordata; class Amphibia; order Anura; family Bombinatoridae; genus Bombina; species Bombina bombina. Next base: position 480,661,469 of record NC_069505.1, on the reverse strand, counting down.
CTATGTTCAGTCGCACCTAAATATTACCATTCATACCCTGATTAAGGGGCTTAACCACTACACACTAAACCTTGTCTATTAAGCTTATTTAAAGTGTACACATGTTCACACATGGTTATCCATAGAGCCTTTCACAGTCACATTTGCGGATGTAAACCTTACCTCACTGTTTGTATTACATTGACTATGTGACTCTAGAATAATATCAGATTTTTCCTGTATTGTTTATACTCTACATTGTTATATTTCAGGATTGCATTGTGTGTCTAGTTTAATACTGTCTATCCAATCTGTTAACATCTTAAATGAGACTTTAAATATGCTTGTGCAGCTGTAACTGATATATCTAATTTGTTAAAAAATTTTAACATGATGCTCCTCTGATAAGCTTGAGGGTATCGTAAACACCAATACCTAGAAGAAGGCACACTCTTATTTCACGTTAGTCCCACTCTAGAACATATAATTCCACCTCTCAGTTGCTATAGATACTGCCGGGCTGTGCTAACTGGGAAGGCACGGCTCGGCATAACTTATCTGTTTAACAGAAGAGGAAACCAACCCATACTTAATTATATTATAAGTTCCACCGCATTGATTAGAAGGCTCCGCCCCTCCATTTCCCCCTCTTCTATCTGAGCGGCTTTTTGCCCGCTGATATCCCCTTTCCCCCTACATATGTCGGCCCAAGAGTGGCCAACACACATACTAACTCTCCACAGACTGAAGCTCTGACTCAGATATGCTATGAAGCATTTTCCATTGCGCTGTGGAGATCACTTGCCAATAATATAATATAAAATGAAGTTCTATTTTATTTCACCTGCACTTTTGTCTAGCACCATGTTAAAATATGAATATACGTAACTCTCTTATTATATGTCAATACTGTTTTGTCACCAAACTTAGATTACAGACAATGTAAAACTCTCTTTTATGTAATATTGTTCTAAAGGTGAATCTTGTTTGTTAACACTTATTTCAACTTCAATAAAAAATGTATTTAAAAAAAAAAAAAATTGTACTATATTTACATAGCTTACACTTATACATGCAGATACACACACACTACTTATCATACACGTATACATGCAGATACACACATACTACATAGCTTACACTTATACATGCAGATACACACACACTACATAGCATACACTTATACATACGATACACACACACACTACATAGCATATACCTATACATGCGGATGCACACACTTATACATACAGATACACACACTACACAGCATACACTTATACATGCAGATACACACACACACTTATACATGCAGATACACACACACTACATAGCATACACTTATAAATGCAGATACACACACACACACTACATAGCATACACTTACACATGCAGATACACACACACACTACACAGCATACACTTATACATGCAGATACACACACACACTTATACATGCAGATACACACACACTACATAGCATACACTTATACATGCAGATACACACACACACTACATAGCATACACCTACACATGCAGATACACACACACACTACATAGCTTACACTTATACATGCAGACACACACTACATAGCATACACTTATACATGCAGATACACACACACACTACATAGCATACACTTACACATGCAGATACACACACACACACTACATAGCTAGCACTGCGGAATCTGTTGGCGCTCTACAAATAACAGATATTAATAATAGCATATACTTACACATACAGATACACACACACACACTACATAGCATACACTTACATATGCAGATACAAACACACTACATAGCATACACCTACACATGCAGATACACACACACACTACATAGCTTACACTTATACATGCAGACACACACTACATAGCATACACTTATACATGCAGATACACACACACACTACATAGCATACACTTACACATGCAGATACACACACACACACTACATAGCTAGCGCTGCGGAATCTGTTGGCGCTCTACAAATAACAGATATTAATAATAGCATATACTTACACATACAGATACACACTACATAGCATACACTTATACATGCAGAGACACACACACACACTACATAGCTTACACTTATACATGCAGATACACACGCTACATAGTATACACTTACACATGCGGATACACACACACTACATAGTATACACTTATACATGCAGATACACACACTTCATAGCTTACATTTATACATGCAGACACACACACTACATAGCATACACTTATTCATGCAGATACACACACTACATAGCATACACTTATGCATGCAGACACACACACTACATAGCATACACTTATACATGCAGATACACACACTACATAGCATACATTTATACATGCAGACACACTCTACATAGCATACACTTATACATGCAGATACACACACACTTATACATACAGATACATACACACACACTACACAGCTTACACTTATACATGCAGATACACACACATACACACTTATAGATACAGATAGACACACACTACATCATATATGGGTATCTGTAACTCATTGTATGGGGTCCTGGGGTTGGCAAGCACATTAGCTGGCAGTCTGTGGCTGCCACTGTTCGTTACCCTGGTGTTAGCACTGCTCATCGTATAAAACTGAAGGCATGCTAGTATTATCACCAGGGGTTAGACGTCATCACTACCAGAGGTAGGTTAGAGAGGTCACCATTACCTGAGGTCAGAGGGTATAGCCTTCCTACTTAACCCACACACCATTAATTTTCCACAAATAATCTAAGAGGTTTATAACCCTGGGACTGAAAAGCCAGCTGCTTCTGAGTATACAGATATATTTATGTGTTAATATGTGTATATACATATATATTTATGTGTTAATATGTGTATATACATATATATTTCTCCTGTTAAGTGTGGTCAGTCCACGGGTCATCATTACTTCTGGGATATTAACTCCTCCCCAACAGGAAGTGCAAGAGGATTCACCCAGCAGAGCTGCTATATAGCTCCTCCCCTCTACGTCACACCCAGTCATTCTCTTGCACCCAACTAATAGATAGGATGTGTGAGAGGACTGTGGTGATTATACTTAGTTTTATACCTTCAATCAAAAGTTTGTTATTTTATAACAGCACCGGAGTGTGTTGTTACTTCTCTGGTAGAATTTGAAGAAGAATCTACCTGATTTTTTTGTATGATTTTAGCCGGCGTAGTTAAGATCATATTGCTGTTCTCGGCCATCTGAGGAGTGAGGTAAACTTCAGATCAGGGGACAGCGGGCAGGTTAATCTGCAAAGAGGTATGTAGCAGCATATTATTTTCTGACAATGGAATTGACTGAGAAAATTCTGCCATACCGATATAATGTAAGCTCAGCCTTAAATGCAGTAGTAGCAACTGATATCAGGCTGTCATGTATGTATATTTTACACTTCAGTATTCTGGGGAATGGCACTTCACTGGGATAATACTGTATGCATAAGACTTTAGCCTAATTTGCAGTGACTAGCAACAGGCTTTCTAATTACATTTCATTTATTTGATGTTAAACGTTTTTGCTGGCATGTTAAATCGTTTAATTTTCTGAGGTACTGGGTGAAAAAATGTTTTGGGCACTGTTTTTTTCCACTTGGCAGTCGTTTTATTTAATTTAAGACAGTTTACTGATCTCCCTCACTGTTGTGTGTGAGGGGGAGGGGCCTATTTTGGCGCTTTTGCTACGCATCAAAAAATTCAGTCAGAAGTCTCTTGTCTTCCCTGCATGATCCGGTTCGTCTCTACAGAGCTCAGGGGTCTTCAAAACTTATTTTGAGGGAGGTAATCACTCACAGCAGAGCTGTGAGATTGTAGCTGACTGTGATAAAAAACGTTTATTCTGTACTTTTTTTCTGCTATCAGGGTTAGTTATCCATTACTAAAGGGGGCAATCCTTTGCTAAAATTGTGTTTTTACCGGAAAAGATTTGATGTTATAGTTTCTCAGTTTATTATTTCTCAACTGTCATAACTTTTTCTGTGCTTCTTAAAGGCACAGTACGTTTTCATATTATTTGAAAATTACTTTGAAAAGTATTTCCAAGTTGCTAGTTTATTTGCTAGTGTGTTAAACATGTCTGATTCAGAGGAATATCTCTGTGCTATATGTGCTAAAGCCAAAGTGGAGCCCAATAGAAATTTATGTACTAATTGCATTGATGCTACTTTAAATAAAAGTCAATCTGTACAAATTGAACATATTTCACCAAACAACGAGAGGAGAGTTATGCCGACTAACTCGCCTCACGTGTCAGTACCTGCATCTCCCGCTCGGGAGGTGCGTGATATTGTAGCGCTGAGTACATCAGGGCGGCCATTACAAATCACATTACAGGATATGGCTAATGTTATGACTGAAGTTTTGGCTAAATTACCAGAACTAAGAGGTAAGCGTGATCACTCTGGGGTGAGAACAGAGTGCGCTGTTGATAATAGGGCCATGTCTGATACTGCGTCACAGTATGCTGAACATGAGGACGGAGAGCTTCAATCAGCAGGTGACGGTTCTGATCCCAATAGAATGGATTCAGACATTTCTAATTTTAAGTTTAAAATCGAAAACCTCCGTGTACTGTTAGGGGAGGTATTAGCAGCTCTAAATGATTGTAACACCGTTGCAATCCCAGAGAAATTATGTAGGCTGGATAGATACTATGCGGTACCGGCGAGTACTGACGTATTTCCTATATCTAAGAGGCTTACAGAGATAATTACTAAGGAGTGGGATAGGCCCGGTGTACCCTTTTCCCCCCCTCCTGTGTTTAGAAAAATGTTTCCAATAGACGCCACCACACGGGACTTATGGCAGACGGTCCCTAAGGTGGAGGGAGCGGTTTCTACTCTGGCTAAGCGTACCACTATCCCGGTGGAGGATAGCTGTGCCTTTTCAGATCCAATGGATAAAAAATTAGAGGGTTACCTTAAGAAAATGTTTGTTCAACAAGGTTTTATATTGCAACCCCTTGCATGTATTGCGTCTGTCACGGCCGCTGACGCTTTTTGGTCCGAGTCCCTGGAAGAGACTCTTGACTCAATAACTATAGATGAGATTTCAAACAAGCTTAAGACACTTAAGCTAGCTAATTCATTTATTTCGGATGCCGTAGTACATTTAACTAAACTTACGGCTAAGAATTCCGGATTCGCCATTCAGGCACGCAGAGCACTGTGGCTAAAATCCTGGTCAGCTGACGTTACTTCTAAATCTAAATTACTTAACATACCTTTCAAAGGGCAGACCTTATTCGGGCCCGGGTTGAAAGAAATTATCGCTGACATTACAGGAGGTAAAGGCCATGCCCTGCCTCAAGACAGAGCCAAACCTAAGGCTAGACAGTCTAATTTTCGTTCCTTTCGTAATTTCAAAGCAGGAACAGCATCAACTTCCTCTGCACCAAAACAGGAAGGAGCTGTTGCTCGCTACAGACAAGGCTGGAGACCTAACCAGTCCTGGAACAAGGGCAAGCAGGCCAGGAAACCTGCTGCTGCCCCTAAGACAGCATGAATTGAGGGCCCCCGATCCGGGAACGGATCTAGTGGGGGGCAGACTTTCTCTCTTCGCCCAGGCTTGGGCAAGAGATGTCCAGGATCCCTGGGCGTTAGAGATCATATCTCAGGGATATCTTCTGGACTTCAAATCCTCTCCCCCAAAAGGGAGATTTCATCTGTCAAGGTTGTCAACAAACCAAATAAAGAAAGAGGCGTTTCTACGCTGTGTACAAGATCTTTTACTAATGGGAGTGATCCATCCGGTTCCGCGGTCGGAACAAGGACAAGGGTTTTACTCAAATCTGTTTGTGGTTCCCAAAAAAGAGGGAACTTTCAGGCCAATCTTGGATTTAAAGATCCTAAACAAATTCCTAAGAGTTCGATCGTTCAAAATGGAAACTATTCGGACAATCTTACCCATGATCCAGAAGGGTCAGTACATGACCACAGTGGATTTAAAGGATGCTTACCTTCACATACCGATTCACAAAGATCATTACCGGTATCTAAGGTTTGCCTTCCTAGACAGGCATTACCAGTTTGTAGCTCTTCCATTCGGATTGGCTACGGCTCCAAGAATCTTCACAAAGGTTCTGGGTGCTCTTCTGGCGGTACTAAGACCGCGAGGAATTTCGGTAGCTCCGTACCTAGACGACATTCTGATACAAGCTTCAAGCTTTCAAACTGCCAAGTCTCATACAGAGTTAGTACTGGCATTTCTAAGGTCGTATGGATGGAAGGTGAATGAAAAGAAGAGTTCTCTCTTTCCACTCACAAGAGTTCCCTTCTTGGGGACTCTTATAGATTCTGTAAAAATGAAGATTTACCTGACAGAAGACAGGTTAACAAAGCTTCAAAATGCATGCCGTGTCCTTCATTCCATTCAACACCCGTCAGTAGCTCAATGCATGGAGGTGATCGGCTTAATGGTAGCGGTAATGGACATAGTACCCTTTGCACGCCTACATCTCAGACCGCTGCAATTGTGCATGCTAAGTCAGTGGAATGGGGATTACTCAGACTTGTCCCCTACTCTGAATCTGGATCAAGAGACCAGAAATTCTCTTCTATGGTGGCTTTCTCGGCCACATCTGTCCAGGGGGATGCCATTCAGCAGGCCAGACTGGACAATTGTAACAACAGACGCCAGCCTACTAGGTTGGGGCGCTGTCTGGAATTCTCTGAAGGCTCAGGGACAATGGAATCAGGAGGAGAGTCTCCTGCCAATAAACATTCTGGAATTGAGAGCAGTTCTCAATGCCCTTCTGGCTTGGCCCCAGTTAACAACTCGGGGGTTCATCAGGTTTCAGTCGGACAACATCACGACTGTAGCTTACATCAACCATCAGGGAGGGACAAGAAGCTCCCTAGCAATGATGGAAGTATCAAAGATAATTCGCTGGGCAGAGTCTCACTCTTGCCACCTGTCAGCAATCCACATCCCGGGAGTGGAGAACTGGGAGGCGGATTTCCTAAGTCGTCAGACTTTTCATCCGGGGGAGTGGGAACTTCACCCGGAGGTTTTTGCCCAAATTCTTCGACGTTGGGACAAACCAGAGATAGACCTCATGGCGTCTCGACAGAACGCCAAACTTCCTCGTTACGGGTCCAGATCCAGGGATCCGGGAGCGGTTCTGATAGATGCTTTGACAGCACCTTGGACCTTCGGGATGGCTTATGTGTGTCCACCCTTCCCGATGCTTCCTCGATTGATTGCCAGAATCAAACAGGAGAGAGCATCAGTGATTCTAATAGCGCCTGCATGGCCACGCAGGACTTGGTATGCAGATCTAGTGGACATGTCATCCTGTCCACCTTGGTCTCTGCCTCTGAGACAGGACCTTCTGATCCAGGGTCCCTTCAAACATCAAAATCTAATTTCTCTGAAGCTGACTGCTTGGAAATTGAACGCTTGATTTTATCAAAACGTGGTTTTTCTGAGTCAGTAATTGATACCTTAATACAGGCTAGGAAGCCTGTTACCAGAAAGATTTACCATAAAATATGGCGTAAATACTTATATTGGTGCAAATCCAACAGTTACTCATGGAGTAAGGTTAGGATTCCTAGGATATTGTCTTTTCTACAAGAAGGTTTAGAAAAGGGTTTATCCGCTAGTTCCTTAAAGGGACAGATTTCAGCTCTGTCCATTCTTTTACACAAACGTCTGTCAGAGGTTCCGGACGTTCAAGCTTTTTGTCAGGCTTTAGCTAGGATCAAGCCTGTGTTTAAAACTGTTGCTCCACCATGGAGTTTGAACTTAGTTCTTAATGTTTTACAGGGTGTTCCGTTTGAACCCCTTCATTCCATTGATATCAAGCTGTTATCTTGGAAAGTTCTGTTTTTAATGGCTATTTCCTCGGCTCGAAGAGTCTCTGAGTTATCTGCCTTACATTGTGATTCTCCTTATCTGATTTTTCATTCAGACAAGGTAGTTCTGCGTACTAAACCTGGGTTCTTACCTAAGGTGGTCACTAACAGGAATATCAATCAAGAGATTGTTGTTCCATCTTTGTGTCCTAATCCTTCTTCGAAGAAGGAACGTCTTCTACACAATCTAGATGTAGTCCGTGCCCTGAAATTTTATCTACAGGCAACTAAGGATTTTCGACAAACGTCTTCCCTGTTTGTCGTTTATTCTGGTCAGAGGAGAGGTCAAAAAGCTTCGGCTACCTCTCTCTCTTTTTGGCTTCGTAGCATAATACGTTTAGCCTATGAGACTGCTGGACAGCAGCCTCCTGAAAGAATTACAGCTCATTCTACTAGAGCTGTGGCTTCCACTTGGGCCTTTAAGAATGAGGCTTCTGTTGAACAGATTTGCAAGGCTGCAACTTGGTCTTCTCTTCATACTTTTTCCAAATTTTACAAATTTGACACTTTTGCTTCTTCGGAGGCTGTTTTTGGGAGAAAGGGTCTTCAGGCAGTGGTTCCTTCCGTATAAAGAGCCTGCCTGTCCCTCCCGTCATCCGTGTACTTTAGCTTTGGTATTGGTATCCCAGAAGTAATGATGACCCGTGGACTGACCACACTTATTAGGAGAAAACAAAATTTATGCTTACCTGATAAATTCCTTTCTCCTGTAGTGTGGTCAGTCCACGGCCCGCCCTGTTTTTTATGGCAGGTCTAAATTTTTTAAATTATACTCCAGTCACCACTGCACCCTTTGGCTTCTCCTTTCTCGTTGGTTCTCGGTCGAATGACTGGGTGTGACGTAGAGGGGAGGAGCTATATAGCAGCTCTGCTGGGTGAATCCTCTTGCACTTCCTGTTGGGGAGGAGTTAATATCCCAGAAGTAATGATGACCCATGGACTGACCACACTACAGGAGAAAGGAATTTATCAGGTAAGCATAAATTTTGTTTTATGTGTTGCACACATAAGTAGCGGTGTGGCACTAATGGCTTACGCGTTTCGGCGGTGAGACGTAATCATAGCCTGGCTATCATTACAGGTTATTAATATGGCTCACCGCCGAAACGTGTAAGCCATTAGTGCCACACCGCTACTTATGTGTGCAAGTTGTTGCCATCTCATCCTCTTTTTAAACCTGTGAAGAATAAAAGTTTGTTTTTTAGAAGAAACCGTGGAAGCCTTTCATTGTTCAGCCAGCATTACCACGGATTTCGGCTGTGGGGAGGTGTGAATTACCATTGGAATTGCCATTGGAGGAGTACATTTGATGACGCAATAAGGGGGCGTACCCCGATGACGTCAACTGTTTGCGGATCATCCACGAGGAGGCTGAGCCACGCCGGTGAAGAGAGGAGAGCACTTGGAGAGGTAGTATTATATACCCGTGCATCGTCAGCCTCATAGAAGTCAGGTAAGAGTGGCGGTTAAGAAAATGGGCAATATGATTATTGCAGCATTTTCCGACTGAGTATCCAGTGACAACACTGACTGTACAGTGAATACAAATTGTACCTCTTGATTGATGTTCCCTACATACTATGACTATTGCTACAAGGCTATGAATATAGATATATGATCCGAAGTTTTCTTTGTATGTAAGAGTGTTAATATATGTATATACATGTCTATTTATGTGTTAATGTGTGTATATACATGTCTATTTATGTGTTAATGTGTGTATATACAGCTATATTTATGTGTTAATGTGTATATATACAGCTATATTTATGTATTAATATGTGCATATATATATACATATATATTTGATGTGTTAATATGTGTATATACAGATATATTTATGTGTTAATATGTGTATATACAGCTATATTTATGTGTTAATATGTGTATATACAGATATATTTATGTGTTAATATGTGTATATACATATATATTTATGTGTTACTATGTGTATATACAGATATATGTATATGTTAATATGTGTATATACATATATATTTATGTGTTACTATGTGTATATACAGATATATGTATATGTTAATATGTGTATATACATATATATTTATGTGTTAATATGTGTATATACAGATATATTTATGTGTTACTATGTGTATGATATATTTATGTGTTAATATGTGTATATACATATATATTTATGTGTTACTATGTGTATGATATATTTATGTGTTAATATGTGTATATACATATATTTGTATGTGTTAATATGTGTATATACAGATATATTTATGTGTTACTATGTGTATGATATATTTATGTGTTAATATGTGTATTAACAGATATATTTATGTGTTACTATGTGTATATACAGATATATTTATGTGTTACTATGTGTATGATATATTTATGTGTTAATATGTGTATAAACAGATATATTTATGTGTTACTATGTGTATGATATATTCATGTGTTAATATGTGTATATACAGATATATTTATGTGTTACTATGTGTATGATATATTTATGTGTTAATATGTGTATTAACAGATATATTTATGTGTTACTATGTGTATATACAGATATATTTATGTGTTACTATGTGTATGATATATTTATGTGTTAATATGTGTATATACAGATATATATATGTGTTACTATGTGTATGATATATTCATGTGTTAATATGTGTATATACATATATATTTATGTGTTAATATGTGTATATACAGATATATTTATGTGTTACTATGTGTATGATATATTTATGTGTTACTATGTGTATATACAGATATATTTATGTGTTACTATGTGTATATACAGATATATTTATGTGTTACAATGTGTATATACAGATATATTTATGTGTTACTATGTGTATATACATATATATTTATGTGTTACTATGTGTAGATACAGATATATTTATGTGTTACTATGTGTATATACAGATATATTTATGTGTTACTATGTGTATATACAGATATATTTATGTTTTAATATGTGTATATACAGATATATTTATGTGTTAATGTGTGTATATACAGCTATATTTATATAATACTATGTGTATATACAGATGTATTTATGTGTTAATATGTGTATATACATATATATTTATATGTTACTTTGTGTATATACAGATATATTTATATATTTATGTGTTAATATGTGTATATATACAGCTATATTTATGTATTAATATGTGCATATATATATACATATATATTTGATGTGTTAATATGTGTATATACAGATATATTTATGTGTTAATATGTGTATATACAGCTATATTTATGTGTTAATATGTGTATATACAGATATATTTATGTGTTAATATGTGTATATACATATATATTTATGTGTTACTATGTGTATATACAGATATATGTATATGTTAATATGTGTATATACATATATATTTATGTGTTACTATGTGTATATACAGATATATGTATATGTTAATATGTGTATATACATATATATTTATGTGTTAATATGTGTATATACAGATATATTTATGTGTTACTATGTGTATGATATATTTATGTGTTAATATGTGTATATACATATATATTTATGTGTTACTATGTGTATGATATATTTATGTGTTAATATGTGTATATACATATATTTTTATGTGTTAATATGTGTATATACAGATATATTTATGTGTTACTATGTGTATGATATATTTATGTGTTAATATGTGTATTAACAGATATATTTATGTGTTACTATGTGTATATACAGATATATTTATGTGTTACTATGTGTATGATATATTTATGTGTTAATATGTGTATAAACAGATATATTTATGTGTTACTATGTGTATGATATATTCATGTGTTAATATGTGTATATACAGATATATTTATGTGTTACTATGTGTATGATATATTTATGTGTTAATATGTGTATTAACAGATATATTTATGTGTTACTATGTGTATATACAGATATATTTATGTGTTACTATGTGTATGATATATTTATGTGTTAATATGTGTATATACAGATATATATATGTGTTAGTATGTGTATGATATATTCATGTGTTAATATGTGTATATACATATATATTTATGTGTTAATATGTGTATATACAGATATATTTATGTGTTACTATGTGTATGATATATTTATGTGTTACTATGTGTATATACAGATATATTTATGTGTTACTATGTGTATATACAGATATATTTATGTGTTACAATGTGTATATACAGATATATTTATGTGTTACTATGTGTATATACATATATATTTATGTGTTACTATGTGTATATACAGATATATTTATGTGTTACTATGTGTATATACAGATATATTTATGTTTTAATATGTGTATATACAGATATATTTATGTGTTAATGTGTGTATATACAGCTATATTTATGCGTTACTATGTGTATATACATAAATATTTATGTTTTAATATGTGTATATACATATTTAAACACAAAATAGATATGTATATATTCATATTCATATACATATTTATTAAAACTTTGTTGCCCATCACTGCGCAACTTACCCCCTTCGCTGTGCTAGTTTTCATGCCGTGTCTGACAGCATGAGAATGAGGCTCCCATTGGAGCCTATGGAAGCGTGCTGGTATTACTGAGTAGAGCATAATTATTGCACTCGCAAAAGCGCAATTTTGCGATCCACTCGTAATCTGGCCCATAATTTGTTCCCAGTAATACAATTTAACTTCTGGAATGTATTAAATTGTATACAAGTAGCTCCTTTGCACTTATTTTAGAATTAGAACAATGAGACATATTGTATTATAGTGTTCTCCCTATTCCCCATAAGCACTACTATATTGTACATATAGGCTAACATACAACATGAAGTTTCCTGGATTCAAGGGACAGGAAACCCCAACATTTTCTTTCATGCTTTGAAAAGAACAACATTCCAATTTCCTTCTATAATTAAAGGAATAGAAATGTTTGCTAAATTGCATGAAAATAAAATAAACGATTTGTTACATTAATATTTACAGTTTTAAATCCACTTATATTTAAAACAAAGCTTCTAAATATATATATTTTGTACTTTTCTTTTTCCAATAAACCGCTCGGACGACTGCCCATAAAAGAAAGCATAATTTACCATAGTCCAATCGCACTGCAGCATTGCGCATGTAATTTGAATATTCATAATGTATTATCTCGCTGAAGATCGCATGCGCAGTACACTGTAAGGGCAAGTGCATGTGCAGTTGATCTATCTTTACTGTTCTTTCATATGACATAACCTGTTTATCGCAGCATTGATTTACTAATAGAATTCAGTTATTTACATTTTCTAAGGGATCTAAAAAGCAAACAAAAGCGAGATTGTAAGCAATAGCTAAGTGGATGTTACATACTTACTATTGCTTACAATATGTCCCCGTCCACATCTAGCACTTGATTAGGAGAGAGGACAGAGGGAAACAAATATGCGCAGGCGTTAACCAGACAACTATTTGAATGCGCAAGTGAACCGCCATGTTTTTCTAACTAGGTAGAACATTTTTAAAAGGCCCACATAATGAAGCCAATTGTAGGTTTGGCAAAATCAGTTGGGTATGGCCCTTTAAGTATGAGTGTGATCTCTAACATGTAGTATTTCTCGCCAATATAGGGCCAGATTAAAAAAGCGATATTTGCACTCCACTGAGTAATACCAGTGCACGCTAATGTGTGCTGTTATTACAAGTTGACAGCAATGCGAACGCAAGCTCGTGTTGGCATTGCTGGGAAGCATTGCATTCATGAGAGCGCACTTCCATAGGTTCAAATGGGGGAGCCTTTTTCTCAGGCATGAGAACTAGCGCAACGAAGAAGGTAACTAGCGCAGTGATAGGAAGCAAATATAAATATATATGATTATATACATATATATATAGTTATATGTTATTATGTGTATAGACACATATTAACACATAAATATATCTGTATATACACATATTAACACATAAATATATCTGTATATACACATAATAACACATAAATATATCTGTATATACACATAGTAACACATAAATATATCTGTATATACACATATTAACACATAAATATATCTGTATATACACATATTAACACATAAATATATCTGTATATACACATATTAACACATAAATATATCTGTATAGACACATATTAACACATAAATATATCTGTATATACACATATTAACACATAAATATATCTGTATATACACATATTAACACATAAATATATCTGTATATACACATATTAACACATAAATATATCTGTATATACACATATTAACACATAAATATATCTGTATATACACATATTAACACATAAATATATATGTATATACACATAGTAACACATAAATATATCTGTATATACACATAATAACACATAAATATATCTGTATATACACATAGTAACACATAAATATAGCTGTATATACACACATTAACACATAAATATATATGTATATACACATAGTAACACATAAATATATCTGTATATACACATATTAACACATAAATATATCTGTATAGACACATATTAACACATAAATATATCTGTATATACACATATTAACACATAAATATATCTGTATAGACACATATTAACACATAAATATATATGTATATACACATAATAACACATAAATATATCTGTATATACACATATTAACACATAAATATATCTGTATATACACATATTAACACATAAATATATATGTATATACACATAGTAACACATAAATATATCTGTATATACACATAGTAACACATAAATATATCTGTAAATACACATATTAACACATAAATATATCTGTATATACACATATTAACACATAAATATATCTGTATATACACATAGTAACACATAAATATATCTGTATATACACATAGTAACACATAAATATATCTGTATATACACATATTAACACATAAATATATATGTATATACACATAGTAACATATAAATATATATGTATATACACATATTAACACATAAATACATCTGTATATACACATAGTAACACATAAATATATCTGTATATACACATAGTAACACATACATATATCTGTATATACACATAGTAACACATAAATATATCTGTATATACACATATTAACACATAAATATATCTGTATATACACATATTAACACATAAATATATCTGTATATACACATAGTAACATATAAATATATATGTATATACACATATTAACACATAAATACATCTGTATATACACATAGTAACACATAAATATATCTGTATATACACATAGTAACACATACATATATCTGTATATGCACATAGTAACATATAAATATATATGTATATCCACATATTAACATATAAATATATATGTATATACACATATTAACACATAAATACATCTGTATATACACATAGTATTATATAAATATATATGTATATACACATATTAACACATAAATATATCTGTATATACACATATTAACACATAAATATATCTGTATATACACATATTAACACATAAATATATCTGTATATACACATATTAACACATAAATATATCTGTATATACACATAGTAACACACAAATATATCTGCATATACACATAGTAACACATAAATATATATGTATATACACATAGTAACACATAAATATATATGTATATACACATATTAACACATAAATATATCTGTATATACACATAGTAACACATAAAAATATATGTATATACACATAGTAACACATAAATATATATGTATATACACATATTAACACATAAATATATCTGTATATACACATAGTAACACATAACTATATCTGTATATACACATATTAACACATAAATATATATGTATATAAGCATATACATATATGTTTACTGGGAACACACAGTTCCCATAGACCGCAATGTAAAGGCACTTTTTAGTGCCGTTTTTTTTTTCTAACACCCACCCACCCCAAATTTAGCCCCCCAAAAACTGCCTAGTGCAGTTATTTTATAATAAAATAAAAATTTTACGATTTTTATTTTGTTGTAAAATATAGACCACTGTATTTTGGGGGGATTTGGGGAATATTCATAAAATTAACCAGAGATCTGATCTCTGGTTAATTTTCTAAGCACTAATTGCTACCGCAAGTTCACTGTAGCAATAACCAGCTACTTGTAATGGCTGATTATTTATTGTGTGCCCACAAATGGGCAAATTTGCCCATTTGCAGCCGTGCGATAAATTAGCACTCCACTTGTAATCTAAGTCCATAACAAGTAATCCTGACTAATATTAGATGGTGGTTGTGATGTTGACACGTCCTCTTGAGTCTTGGATGGTAGGGTTGTCACCATGGCAATGTTTTCTTGGACACTTATGAGTTACACATGCTTCAGGGTGGGACGTGTATTGTGCTGTTCATCATCACTATTCATGCTGTACAGAGGCTCAATAAGTGTTCCGCCCTCCTTACCTTGCAGCATGTGTAACTCATAAGTGTCCAGTAAAAAATGGCTGAGGTGGCATCCATACTGGTGATAAGCAATTTATGTTGTTTGAACAGCCAGAACTACTTATAATTGATTAGTTTTTCCTTTAATAATCATTACTAAACATGCTACATAGATTGCACTGATTACTTGTACTACAGGTGCTGTAGTAAGGACACGCCCCCTCGAGTGTGTCCAGACACTGCCTGTATACAATCCGCTTACATCCATGCAATCTGCTGTACTTTTCACCTACTTAAAGGGACACTGAATCCAAATTTTTTCTTTCTTGATTCAGATAGAGCATGCAATTTTAAGCAACTTCCTAATTTACTCCTATTATCAATTTGTCGTTCTCTTGCTGACTTTATTTAAAAAGCAGAAGGCATCTAAGCTTTATTTTTGGTTCAGCACTTTGGAAAGCACTTTTTTATTGGTGGATGAATTTATCCACCAATCAGCAAGGACAAGCCAGGTTGTTCACCAAAAATGGGCCGGCATCTAAACTTACAGTCTTGCATTTCAAATAAAGATACCAAGAGAATGAAGAAAATTTGATAATAGGAGTAAATTAGAATGTTGCTTAAAATTTCACACTTTATCTGAATCACGAAAGAAAAAAATTGGGTTCAGTGTCCCTTTAACATTTCTGAAGTAACAGTAAATACATCTACTATAACAGTGAGTAGTCATTGTTACATTTTTATACCTTGGTGCAGCTATATACGTTTATTTTCATCTACAGGTATCTATATCTGTTACATACTAGTTACAACTCTAATGACATGTTTCCTTAACGCGATACGAAACCCAAATGTAGCCACCAATCAGCAAGTGCTACCCAGGTGCTGAACCAAAAATGGGCCGGCTCCTAGGCTTATATTCCTGCTTTTTCCAATAAAGATACCAAGAGAAAGAAGAAAAATTGATAATAGGAGTAAATGAGAAAGTTCTTTAAAATTTCTGCTCTATCTGAATCATGAAAGAAAAAAAGTAGGTTTCATATCCCTTTAAAGGCACGTAGTTAGGAACATATGATGTGGAACAATTTGCGCATACTTTTTAGCTGCCTGTTTGCTTTTTGCTTATACAGTTTCTTTGATATAATGTGTGATTCACCTGTGCATAGTAAGGCCTAGATTTGGAGTTCGGCGGCAGCCGTCAAAACCAGCGTTAGAGGCTCCTAACGCTGGTTTTGGCCGCCCGCTGGTATTTGGAGTCAGTGATTAAAGGGTCTAACGCTCACTTTTCAGCCGCGACTTTTCCATACCGCAGATCCCCCTACGCCATTTGCGTAGCCTATCTTTTCAATGGGATCTTTCTAACGCTGGTATTTAGAGTCGTTTCTGAAGTGAGCGTTAGAGCTCTAACGACAAGATTCCAGCCGCCTGAAAATAGCAGGAGTTAAGAGCTTTCTGGCTAACGCCGGTTCATAAAGCTCTTAACTACTGTACCCTAAAGTACACTAACACCCATAAACTACCTATGTACCCCTAAACCGAGCTCCCCCCACATCGCCGCCACTCGATTAAAATTTTTAACCCCTAATCTGCCGACCGCCACCTACGTTATACTTATGTACCCCTAATCTGCTGCCCCTAACCCCGCCGACCCCTGTATTACATTTATTAACCCCTAACCTGCCCCCCACAACGTCGCCGCCAGCTACTTAAAATAATTAACCCCTAATCTTCCGACCGCAAAGCGCCGCCACCTACGTTATCCCTATGTACCCCTAATCTGCTACCCCTAACACCGCCGACCCCTATATTATATTTATTAACCCCTAATCTGTCCCCCTCAACGTCGCCTCCACCTGCCTACACTTATTAACCCCTAATCTGCCGAGCGGACCTGAGCGCTACTATAATAAAGTTATTAACCCCTAATCCGCATCACTAACCCTATCATAAATAGTATTAACCCCTAATCTGCCCTCCCTAACATCGCCGACAGCTACCTTCAATTATTAACCCCTAATCTGCCGAGCGGACCTCACCGCTATTCTAATAAATGTATTAACCCCTAAAGCTAAGTCTAACCCTAACACTAACACCCCCCTAAGTTAAATATAATTTTTATCTAACGAAATAAATTAACTCTTATTAAATAAATTATTCCTATTTAAAGCTAAATACTTACCTGTAAAATAAATCCTAATATAGCTACAATATAAATTATAATTATATTATAGCTATTTTAGGATTAATATTTATTTTACAGGCAACTTTGTAATTATTTTAACCAGGTACAATAGCTATTAAATAGTTAAGAACTATTTAATAGTTACCTAGTTAAAATAATAACAAATTTACCTGTAAAATAAATCCTAACCTAAGTTATAATTAAACCTAACACTACCCTATCAATAAAATAATTAAATAAACTACCTACAATTACCTACAATTAACCTAACACTACACTATCAATAAATTAATTAAACACA
This sequence comes from Bombina bombina, assembly GCF_027579735.1. Lineage (NCBI taxonomy): Eukaryota > Metazoa > Chordata > Amphibia > Anura > Bombinatoridae > Bombina > Bombina bombina. Next base: position 480,642,726 of record NC_069505.1, on the reverse strand, counting down.
ATTCCTACAAATAAATACAATTAAATAAACTAGCTAAAGTACAAAAAATAAAAAAGAACTAAGTTACAGAAAATAAAAAAATATTTACAAACATAAGAAAAATATTACAACAATTTTAAACTAATTACACCTACTCTAAGCCCCCTAATAAAATAACAAAGCCCCCCAAAATAAAAAATTCCCTACCCTATTCTAAATTAAAAAAGTTACAAGCTCTTTTACCTTACCAGCCCTGAACAGGGCCCTTTGCGGGGCATGCCCCAAGAATTTCAGCTTTTGCCTGTAAAAAAAAACATACAATACCCCCCCCCCCAACATTACAACCCACCACCCACATACCCCTAATCTAACCCAAACCCCCCTTAAATAAACCTAACACTAAGCCCCTGAAGATCTTCCTACCTTGTCTTCACCATCCAGGTATCACCGATCCGTCCTGGCTCCAAGATCTTCATCCAACCCAAGCGGGGGTTGGCGATCCATAATCCGGTCCAGAAGAGGCTCCAAAGTCTTCCTCCTATCCGGCAAGAAGAGGACATCCGGACCGGCAAACATCTTCTCCAAGCGGCATCTTCGATCTTCTTCCATCCGGAGCGAAGCGGCAGGATCCTGAAGACATCCAGCGCGGAACATCCATCCGGACCGACGACTGAACGACGAATGACTGTTCCTTTAAGGGACGTCATCCAAGATGGCGTCCCTCGAATTCCGATTGGCTGATAGGATTCTATCAGCCAATCGGAATTAAGGTAGGAATTTTCTGATTGGCTGATGGAATCAGCCAATCAGAATCAAGTTCAATCCGATTGGCCGATCCAATCAGCCAATCAGATTGAGCTCGCATTCTATTGGCTGATCGGAACAGCCAATAGAATGCGAGCTCAATCTGATTGGCTGATTGGATCAGCCAATCGGATTGAACTTGATTCTGATTGGCTGATTCCATCAGCCAATCAGAAAATTCCTACCTTAATTCCGATTGGCTGATAGAATCCTATCAGCCAATCGGAATTCGAGGGACGCCATCTTGGATGACGTCCCTTAAAGGAACAGTCATTCGTCGTTCAGTCGTCGGTCCGGATGGATGTTCCGCGCTGGATGTCTTCAGGATCCTGCCGCTTCGCTCCGGATGGAAGAAGATCGAAGATGCCGCTTGGAGAAGATGTTTGCCGGTCCGGATGTCCTCTTCTTGCCGGATAGGAGGAAGACTTTGGAGCCTCTTCTGGACCGGATTATGGATCGCCAACCCCTGCTTGGGTTGGATGAAGATGTTGGAGCCAGGACGGATCGGTGAACCTGGTATGGTGAAGACAAGGTAGGAAGATCTTCAGGGGCTTAGTGTTAGGTTTATTTAAGGGGGGTTTGGGTTAGATTAGGGGTATGTGGGTGGTGGGTTGTAATGTTGGGGGGGGGGTATTGTATGTTTTTTTTTACAGGCAAAAGAGCTGAAATTCTTGGGGCATGCCCCGCAAAGGGCCCTGTTCAGGGCTGGTAAGGTAAAAGAGCTTGTAACTTTTTTAATTTAGAATAGGGTAGGGAATTTTTTATTTTGGGGGGCTTTGTTATTTTATTAGGGGGCTTAGAGTAGGTGTAATTAGTTTAAAATTGTTGTAATATTTTTCTTATGTTTGTAAATATTTTTTTATTTTCTGTAACTTAGTTCTTTTTTATTTTTTGTACTTTAGCTAGTTTATTTAATTGTATTTATTTGTAGGAATTGTGTTTAATTAATTTATTGATAGTGTAGTGTTAGGTTAATTGTAGGTAATTGTAGGTAGTTTATTTAATTATTTTATTGATAGGGTAGTGTTAGGTTTAATTATAACTTAGGTTAGGATTTATTTTACAGGTAAATTTGTTATTATTTTAACTAAGTAACTATTAAATAGTTCTTAACTATTTAATAGCTATTGTACCTGGTTAAAATAATTACAAAGTTGCCTGTAAAATAAATATTAATCCTAAAATAGCTATAATATAATTATAATTTATATTGTAGCTATATTAGGATTTATTTTACAGGTAAGTATTTAGCTTTAAATAGGAATAAGTTATTTAATAAGAGTTAATTTATTTCGTTAGATAAATATTATATTTAACTTAGGGGGGTGTTAGTGTTAGGGTTAGACTTAGCTTTAGGGGTTAATCCATTTATTAGAATAGCGGTGAGCTCCGATCGGAAGATTAGGGGTTAATAAGTGTAAGGGTAGGGGTGTTTAGACTCGGGGTACATGTTAGGGTGTTAGGTGCAGACGTAGGAAGTGTTTCCCCATAGGAAACAATGGGGCTGCGTTAGGAGCTGAACGCTGCTTTTTTGCAGGTGTTAGGTTTTTTTTCAGCTCAAACAGTCCCATTGTTTCCTATGGGAGAATCGTGCACGAGCACGTTTTTGAGGCCGGCCGCGTCCGTAAGCAACTCTGGTATCGAGAGTTGCATTTGCGGTAAAAATTCTCTACGCTCCTTTTTTGGAGCCTAACGCAGCATTTGTTTGAACTCTCGATACCAGAGTTAATTTTATGGTGCGGCCAGAAAAAAGCCCGCGGAGCGTTAACAGCCCTTTTACCGCCGAACTCCAAATCTAGGCCTAAGAGAGCTGATCAATATTGAGATATGACACTTTTTCATATAACAATTTTATGCAATGTGATTGTGTGTTTCCTTGAGCCCAAATCATTCACTTTTTATATTGACACTTTATATATTAAAGGGACATGAAACCCACATTTTTTCTTTCATGATTTTGGTGGAGCATACAATTTTAAACAACTTTCTAATTTACTTCTATTATCAAATTTGTTTCATTCTCTTGTTATCATTTGTTGAAGGAGCAGCAATGCACTATTGGTGTCTAACTGAGCACATGGGTGAGCCAATGATAATCGGTATATATATGCAGCCACCAATCAGCAGCTAGAATCTAGGTTCTAGGCTGCTCCTGAGCTTACCAAGATAAACCTTTCAGCAAAGGATAACAGGAGAAGGAAACAAATAATAGAAGTAAATTGGAAAGTTTATAAAAATGGCATGCTCTGTCCAAATCGTGAATGTTTAATTATGATTTTACTGTCCCTTTAAGATATATTGAAGGTATATTATATGTATGTATTGAGAAACGAACACTATGTTTGCACCATATAGTATGTTTTCAATGTTACTATGACAACTGATTACTGGTTTTCAGCAATTGTGGGTGGGCGTATCAGTATTTAAGTTGCATTTTGTTCACTTCACATTGTCTGAGGAAGGGGATTGTTTCACCAAAACTTCACACTGTTTAAATAAAGGAACATTTTGGTTCACTTTAAATCCAAATAATGTTAATGTTAAAGGGGCATTTCCATCTTAATGGGAGGAGAGTCCACTGCTTCATTCATTACTTGTGGGAAATAAGAACCTGGCCACCAGGAGGAGGCAAAGAGACCCCAGCCAAAGGCTTAAATACCTCCCCCACTCCCCTCATCCCCCAGTTATTCTTTGCCTTTTGTCACAGGAGGTTGGCAGGGAAGTGTTAGAAGATTTCGATAGTCTCTTATGGATGGTAGTACTCTTCACAGTGGGACTGGAGTTGTAAGTAGTCCTGTCAGCCTCTCAGTGAGAGCATGGGTGAAAGTTAGAGTCCGGAGATGCAGGGAGAGTCTTCCTTAGAAACTATCCCGACTGATGATTAACAGCTCCTTAAGCAATCAGCATTGACTAGTTTCGCTGCCTGTTTTATACACTCAAGTCCATGTCAGGAGTGATGCTACTAACCTGTCGCACTTGAATGGCCATGTTCCTGTTCCACGGCATAGATTCTGGTAAGATTGTTTCATTTTCTACACGTATGATAACTCAAGAAGACATGATCACAGTGTGTCTCCTTTTATCTGTATAGAATTAAGGGTGAATATCCCTAGACAGGGGATTATTGAACAGGAGGGGGGATTTATACATAATATCTTTACTGTGTTTGATGCTGTGTCATGTGTGAGATGAGGCTCTAGCAATGTGTGAACAGTCAGGTGAAGAGCGAAGCGGCCTCTTTTGGCGCGTTTTCTCTATAGTGCAGGGGCGGTCCTACATGGCACTCCATGTGACCGGGTGTGGCCTCTTCAACTTCCTCTTTCCTGATCGGCAATTGTGGGAGACATAATGGTTTCCCTGTGTCCGGGTCATAGGACGTGGTGAGTGCCCCGGCCATTGGTGTATAAAGGTGCCATTTATTTGATCTAGTCCGCATTAAAGCACAAGCTATGGAGGACTCTGATATGTTAGAGGATACTCCCTCTTTAATTAAAGTTAATACCTGTGTTTATTGTGAGGAGGTCCAGGCTGATCCACCTGCTTAACTGTGTTCCATATGCTTTGATAAAATTGCAATATCTAAAAAGAATAAGATATTTTGTACTACTGAGCCGTCCACCTCTGAGGGCTATCTGTCCCGCGAGGTGCGTTCCCTACATTCATCTCCACAGGATTACACATGTAGCCCCCCAAGGTCCTACTGATCCTCCCTCAGGAGGGGCCTTGTGGCTGCCAGATTTCACTGCCCAATTGCAAGAAGCGGTTCTGCGGCCTTCCATGCCCTACCACACCCTGCAAAGCACAAGTGAAAGGAAAGACATAGCTTTCCATCCCAGTGGTCATCTACTCTGTTGGAGGTCTCCGATAGATTTTCCGATGACGCCTCTGACTCATTGGAGGGCTCTCTTTCTGGGACGGAATTGGCGTCTTCTAAACCTTTCGGCTACAGGGGAGCCTGATTTTAAATTTAAGATGGAGCATTTGCACTTTTTACTAAAAGAAGTGCTACATTGGAGGTCTCAGCACCGAAACTTCTGGAGGAACCTTCGATCCCAAAACTAGATAGGGTTTACGAGGACAGCGTGGTTTGTAATAGGGGAGGTGAGGGAAAATTGAGTGGGTTATATTAATCAAAACTTAAGGGATAAAGCAAAATTATTTCTTATATATTCGTAACCCTTAAATTCCAGAACCATTAACAGTAATATACATCAAAATGTACAATGAGATGCAAAAAAAGAGAGAAATTTTGCAGCGCAAAGAAAAAAGACTGTTGTTTACTGGACTCGTTAAATACTGAGACCCACTATAAGGATATTCTCAAAGTGAGTAATATTAGAATTGAGATTCTTTAAAATAGCACAGACAACTGCATTCACACAAAATAACTTTATTAGGAGAAAAAAAATAGTTGTAGTCCGGCTGGACTAGTACTCACGCACACACACACACACATACGGTTAAAACTTGCTGGAACTCAGACAGTACAGTTAATCTAGAATGCACCTGTTAAATACAAATCCCTCCCTTACAAGAGATATTTAAATATATGTGTTTATACAGGTAATTAACTCCTGTAGGTAAGTGGGTGTATCGTTAGCAGTTATAGTGGAGTGTGTCCGGTATGTACTTTTATAAAGAAGCACAGCACTCTGAGGAAGCGTTATGTGAAACGCGCGTCAGGGGCACCTGCACGAGGTTATGGAACCTCTATTTTAATATAGCTGACTCAGTCTAAATATTGAATTGCACCTCAGTGATAGCTTCTATACATAGTGGCAGTTAATGTTAATTAAGGTTTCCGCTATAGAAGAGACCTTTTTCAGTTCAGTTCAGAAGATATCTTTCCATTCGTGGGTAACCTGTTGTGATAGCTTTTATACACAGTGGCAGTTAACGTTAAGTCAGGTCTCCGCCATAGAAGAGACCTTTTTCAGTTCAGTTCAGTAGATATCTTTCCATTCGTGGGTAACCTGTTGGTTTTTTTTATACTTAGCCAAGTTGAACTGAAGTTTTAATTTCTATCTTTCTCTCTAAGGCAAAGTGAACAATTGTTTGTACAAGCGGTATACTGAGATTTCAAACCGCACTCAGCGGTGAACATTTGTATTGCGCATAAATAGTGCATTTGATTTCCTAAATAACTACTTGTGTTTGTTGCATTGATTTATAACCCATGGCTTAAGCTAATATATAAATATAATATGGTTGGATAATATTATTAAGCCCAGAGTTTATTATCACAAGTATAATTGTTGCAACATCAAGTTTTATACAGAAAATAATATTAGGAATATTATATGCGCTAACATATAACTGGTAACACTCTTTGACCTTAAAGGTATATACCGTACCTTAGAACTACCAACGACTTTGCTTTAACTTGGGTCCTTTGATGCCAAATCAGCATAGCTTGTAATATTGGCAATTACAAAACCTAAGAAATATAGTAACCACTAGTTTTATTTACGACTGATTGACCAACATACACACACGGAGTGTGCTGCAGACTATTTTTGCAACTTCACATTTTTAGTACACAAAAATTTGATTTTGTATTATATACAACAGTGCTGTGCTTCTTTGTAAAAGTACATACCGGACACACTCCACTATAACTGCTAACGATACACCCACTTACCTACAGGAGTTAATTACCTGTATAAACACATATATTTAAATATCTCTTGTAAGGGAGGGATTTGTATTTAACAGGTGCATTCTAGATTAACTGTACTGTCTGGGTTCCAGCAAGTTTTTACCGTATGTGTGTGTGTGTGCGTGAGTACTAGTCCCATTCGGACTACAACTATTTTTTTTCTCCTAATAAAGTTATTTTGTGTGAATACAGTTGTCTGTGCTATTTTAAAGAATCTCAATTCTGATATTACTCACTTTGAGAATATCCTTATAGTGGGTCTCAGTATTTAACGAGTCCAGTAACCAGTCTTTTTTCTTTGTGCTGCAAAATTTCTCTCTTTTTTGCATCTCATTGTACATTTTGAGGACAGCGTGGTGCCTCAGACCTTCCCAGTTCCCATGAAGATGGCTACTATTATTAAGAATGAGTGGGAGAAATTTGGCTCATCCTTTTCTCCCTCCCCCTCTTTCAGCTTGAGCTATGGGGGGCCATTCCTAAGGTGGATGGTGCTATCTCCACACTCACTAAGCAGACTCACTAAGCAGACGACTATTCCCCTTGAGGATAGTTTGTCTTTCAAAGAGCCCATGGACAAAAAAATTAGAATCCATAAATATTAAGAGAAAACAAGAGGGCGACCCCTAGTGCAGATCAATTGTGGACATGTGGTGAATATCTGCTTATGCTGACGAAGGGATACTCACAGATGATATTGCACACTGTAGTGCAAATGCAGCGTACTAGGAATATTATGGTGTCCTAGTGCACATAACCACCCAAGCAGTACTGCTGCAGTTGGAGATAGACGTCAGGATGATGAAAGAGAACTCCAGTATCGATGTATAAAAATATTTAATAAAAGAGATAAAAGAATATATATATGTTGAGAAAGATGTTCCAACTCACAGGGTTTGTTTTCCAACTGGCAGTGGCGATCGCTGCGGTGGCTGGAGCGGCTACCTACTGGTGTGACGCCCTGTCAGCTATGGTCAAGGTGGAGACTCCTCTCGAGGAGACACAGGAAAAGATTAAGTCCTGGAGGGTTGCAAATTCTTTTATCTGCAATGCTAATATGCAGGTGATTTGCATCAATGCTAAGACATCAGGTTTCTCCGTTTCAGCCGTAGGGCGCTATGGTTAAAGTCGTGGTCTGCTGACATGACTTCCAAGTCTAGATTACTGTCCCTTCCATTTCAGGGGAAAGTTCTTTTTGGTCCAGGACTGGACTCTATTATATCCACGGTCACGGGAGGCAAGGGTGCTATCCTTCCGCAGGATAAGAAGAATAAGCTTAAGGGCTCTACTTTTTGTCCCTTTCGTTTGGACAAGTCTCAATGCTAGCAGCCTGCTGCAAAGACAGAGCAGTCTAAGGGATCTTGGAAGTCAGCTCAATCTTGGAACAGTCCAAGCAGAGCAAGAAGCCCGCCGAGACAGTCGGCATGACGGGGCAGCCCCCAAACCGTCTCTGGATTGCGTAGGGGGCAGACTATCTCTGTTTGCAGGGGCTTGGATGAGAGATGTACAGGATCCTTGGATTCTGGAGGTTATCATCCAGGGTTACAGGATAGGGTTCAAGACTCATCTGCCCAGGGGCAGATTCCTCCTGTCAAACCTATCTTCAAGACCAGAGAAGAGAGACACCTTTATAGAGTGCGTGAGGGATCTCTCCTCTCTTGGAGTAGTCATGCCAGTACCTCTAGCAGAAAGAGGTCTAGGGTACTATTCAAACCTTTTCGTGTTAAAGAAGGAGGGCACATTCCGCCCAATTCTGGACCTAAAGTGCCTAAACAAGTTTCTGTCAGTTCCATCATTCAAAATGGAGATGATCAGGTTGATTCTGCCTCTAGTTCAAAAGGGGCAAATTTATGAAGACAATAGACTTGAAGAATGCTTATCTTCACGTGTCAATCCACAGGGACCATGTCAGGTTCCTAAGATTCGCTTTTCTGGACCAGCACTTCTAGTTTTTGGCCCTACCATTCGGTCTGGCGATTGCCCCAAGAGTCTTTACCAAGGTTCTGGGAGCATTGCTTGCGGTAGCGAGAGCCAGAGGTATTGCGGTGGCCCCTTATCTGGATGATATCCTTGTCCAGGCACCATCCTGCAGTCTCATGGAGGACCATTAGAGGACTCTTCTTCTTCTCCTTCGATCCCACGAATGGAAGATAAATGAGGGAAAGAGTTCTCTGGTCCACAGCAACAGGGTGGATTTCCTGGGTACGATAATAGATTCCATATCCATGAAGATATTCTTGACAGATCAAGAGACGTTCCAAGATTGTGTCCAGCTGTCTTGCTCTTCAGACCTCCTCAAGGCCATCTGTGGCCAGGTGTATGGAGATGATCGGGCTTATGGTTTTAAGCATAGATGTCATTCCTTTTGGAAGGTTTCATCTCAAGCCTCTGCAGTTATGCATGTTGAGACAATAGAATGGCGATCACTCAGATCTATCCCAACAGATATCTCTGGACCATCGAGGGAGGGAATCCCTTTCTTGGCGGGTCCGTCCGGGACAGCTGTCCCAGCGGACATCCTTCTTGAGACCATCCTGGGAGATTGTGACCACGGATGCAAGTCTATCAGGATGGGGAGCTGTTTGGGGTGCCAGAAGGGTACAGGGCAGGTGGTTTCAAGAGGAGTCAACACTACCGATAAATATCCTGGAACTACAAACATTATTCAATGCTCTGAGGGCTTGGCCCCTCTTGGGGTCGTCCCGGTTCATCAGATTCCAGTCGGACAGCATTACCTCTGTGGCGCACATAAACCATCAGGTGGGAACAAGAAGCTTCCTAACCATGAGGGAGGTGTCTCAGATTCTGGAATGGGCAGAGACTCACATCTGTTTGCTCTCAGCGATCCACATCCCGGGTGTGGACAACTGGGAAGCGGATTTCCTCAGCAGACAATAGTTTCACCCGGGGGAATGGTCTCTCCACCCCGAGGTGTTTGCGGAGATCTGCATCAGATGGGGGACACCGGAAATAGATCTAATGGCGTCCAGACTCAACTTCAAGCTACCCAGATACAGGTCGCGGTCCAGAGATCCACAGGCAGAGCTGATAGATGCTTGGCAGTACCTTGGGAATTCAACCTCATTTACATTTTTCCCCTGTTACCACTTCTACCTCGAGTGGCGGCCCGCATCAAACAGGAGCAAGCTTTGACTATTTTGATTGCTGATTGTGGCCACAGAGGACATGGTTTGCAGATCTGGTGGGAATGTTGTTGTCCATGGAGGTTACCCTGTTGAAGAGATGTGCTGGTTCAGATCCCCTTTCTCCACCAAAATCTCGATTCTCTGAGGCTGACTGCGTGGGGATTGAACGTCTAGTCTTGGCCAAGACAGGGTTCTCGGAGAGAGTGATTGATACTCTCATTCAGGCCAGGAAACCAGTCACTCATTGCATCTATCATAAGGTGTGGAGGACCTATTTATCCTGGTGTGAGGAACATGGATATCACTTGCACAAGATTAGGGTAGTTTGTTAGGTTAATAAACTATGTGCTGTGGGGGTAAAAGCTAGGGAGTTTAAAGAAGTAATCTCAAAAACTTCAAAGTGTATGCAAAGTGTATGCAAATTCTAGGGGTGGATAAGTCTCTTAAGCGCTTGTGCTTAATTACCTGATAAGGAAAGATATATAATGTAACTGTGTAGTTCAAATCAATAAAAAAATAATTCATATGTGTAATTCAAATCAATAAAATAAATTTATTAAGGAAAATAAATACAATAAAAGTTATAAAAATTGTATGTACAAAAACAATCTCAATAGCTGAATCTTAAAACAATTTACTGCTAATCTCACTGGTTGGCCAACCAAAATGAACCTGTATTTTTCTAGTGTGATTTTTATGTAAAAACAGTTCAAGTTTAAAGTGTCAAAATATTTTTTATGGATACGATTTGCAAGACTTTCAGAATAAAGTCGGATGAATTTTTGATTTTATCTATACTTAGATTGTAGTATCCACAAAGAGTATTTTTGCAGTAATCAGTAAATCACATTTTTGTGTACATTTATGTATATATTATCAGAGATGCGCTGGTTTCACAATAGTGTCTAATTTACGTTTTAATTGTAACAAGTGAATACAAAGAATTCAAGCCGATGATGTAACAATATTATACAATGATTAAAGGTTAAAGTCTTTTTGCATGAATCATGAAAATGGTAGTGGGTGGCTAATGTATCAGGAGGTAGGTGGCTAATGTATCGAAAGGTATAGATCTGTCCCCAGGAAAAGTCTGTTTGTGGGCGTGATAGAAGAAGTTTCTGACCTTGTTCGATATTCTTTGTACAATGTTATGCCTATACTCTCTTTCAATTGGATCCTGTTTATAGTTTATATCTGCTTTTTTGATCGGACCTTACCAGTTTTTTTAGGAGTTCGTTTTGTAGATGAATTTCTTGTAGGTCTTATTCTTGTGTACTATATATACACTCTGTGTGGTTTGCGTGGAGAGAAGCTGTGGTGCTGTAGTTGTTTCAATGTTGCGAGCCTTTTCAGCCTGTCACCGCTGATTGGTCCTTTTAAGCCGGTCGGTGTTTTCAAAACCCCTCTGTATGTTGCGAGCGGGTTCTCCAATACTATTCGTTCGTAGGTGTCCGTGCTCTTTATGCTTTAGTGTAGAGTAGTTGATTTGTGGGTGTTATCAAGGCCTCTAAGCCAAATCTTGAGTAGATTCCTCTTGATAAAGCGCAACATTTCGCTTTTCTTGGCGGTCCACTTGATTGTGGACTAATGAGTTTGTAGATCTCTCCAAAGAGCTTATAACGGTTTTTAAGCGTGTTGATAGGTAGAGCTTTGTTGGTGATAATCTTGGCGGTCCGCTGTAGATGTGGACGATGGAAGGAATCTTTGTAGCAAAGGATAAGCAACGCGTTTCGGCTGATTAGTGCAGCCTTTATCAAGCATATCCTTGTAGTGATGATCAGTGGGTTTTTATACCCTGAAGTGTGATTTCATTGGTTCCCTTTTTCTTGAATCCTATTGGTTGTTGTAGCCGCACATATAGTGCATCCTTTTGGTTGTTGTGACTGCGTATACCTATTATTCCATTTTCAGCAGTAATTATTTTTGTTTATTATGTAGATAATGATGAAAGCAAAACTTCTGAATGTGACATTATTTAAATATAAATATAAGTGTGTAAAGTTGCTCATAAATTAATTGATCACTGATAGGAAAAAACTTATACAGAAATACTTAAAATATTCTTATTGGGTCGTGGTCATACGTACATATGCAATGTTTTCATTTTGTAATGTGGATATATATTATATCAATCAGTGTGTTCATATTGAAATGAATCTTACACCAAAAAATCTGTCCTTACAAGGTGGGTGTGTCAGAGGAATAATAATATTTAACTTAACCTGACAAAAAAAAATGTTGACAATTGTTTTTTTAAAATTATTCGGATGATCGAGTTTGCTCATTTGTGGTCATTTGGTGAAAGTGTTTTTTTTTATTTTTTGGGGTTTTACTGTTCATACATGTAATTCTATATATGTTAAATAAATGAATGAATGGGTATATATTTGATCTAGACAAAAAAAGACAGCGCCTCATAGTGCAGACAACTTCAAAAGTGGATATCAAACTTGAAAAGAAAAAGCAGATGTACTCACAAAGGGATTGGCACTCTTGTGAAAAGAAGTGCAAATGTGCAGGCTGACCTTTAACAGCAGTCAGTACGCTGAGAAGTGGATCCTCCAAAGGGGACCGGTGAAAGCAGCCGTGGACTCTCCTTGGAACTCAACACGGAATCCTATGCCAGTGCACTGAGAGATGGATCCTCCAGGGGATCGGTGATGCAGCCATGGACTCTCCTCCAAACTCACACGAAGCCTTGGATGTCAGCGTCAGGTCTGAATGTCTAGATGATCCTGTGTCAGGATCAAGCAGCACAATGTGCAGTAGATGGTTTGGGAAATGATATGAAATAAAGACCTCTTGCGAGTCGTGCGTGAAAAACAGTCCAAATCTTTGTAAAATGGAAACCGCAAAACGCGTTTCTCAGCCACTAGCTCCTGGCCGTTTCCTCAGTTAGTCAAACTAACTGAGGAAACGGCCAGGAGCTAGTGGCCGAGAAACGCGTTTTTTAAGCTCTCTTTTACTTGTAATTCCAAGTGTTTGTATTAAAACCAAACTGTTTTTAATTATACTTTGTTGCGGTTTTCATTTTACAAAGATTTGGACTGTTTTTCACGCACGACTCGCAAGAGGTCTTTATTTCATATCATTTCCCAAACCATCTACTGCACATTGTGCTGCTTGATCCTGACACAGGATCATCTAGACATTCAGACCTGACGCTGACATCCAAGGCTTCGTGTGAGTTTGGAGGAGAGTCCACGGCTGCATCACCGATCCCATGGAGGATCCATCTCTCAGTGCACTGGCATAGGATTCCGTGTTGAGTTCCAAGGAGAGTCCACGGCTGCTTTCACCGGTCCCCTTTGGAGGATCCACTTCTCAGCGTACTGACTGCTGTTAAAGGTCAGCCTGCACATTTGCACTTCTTTTCACAAGAGTGCCAATCCCTTTGTGAGTACATCTGCTTTTTCTTTTCAAGTTTGATATCCACTTTTGAAGTTGTCTGCACTATGAGGCGCTGTCTTTTTTTGTCTACTTCACAGATTCACTGAAGGATCACTCAGTCCAAAGACCAGCTGCCGAACGTTTTTTAAAAGTACTTTCACTACCTTTGGAGAGACTATCATATTATATTTATACATATCCTTTTTGAACATATATACATATTTTTTTGAACTTTTATTCACACCAATATCCATTATTCAATGATTTTTCTTCATCTGAGTGTTTTTCATATTGGTTTTAAATTGCACCAGGATAGCTTTTTGTTTTTTCCTAAATATTTTTTCTTTACTTCTCATTAACTAAACATTGGTTTTAATTTCATTATATGGTCATATTTTATGGTTATTTTTTTTGTAGCCGGCGCATACTAATACTATATATCTTTATATAGTATTTTTCACATATATTTGATCTGTCTTCCTCTTATCTTACCGTTTGGTGCAAGAATATATTAGATAGACAATAAATTTAAAATATATATATATTTATCTGGAGAGATTATAACATTTTCATTTGTTTTTCATAATTTTTCAAATAATAATATCTGATATTGATAGTAGGTATTGGAAAGTTTGTTTGTTTGTTTATTAAGCGTTCAGGAAACAATTTAGACTAAAGTCTATATTCAGGCCCTTTGGTCTTAAAGTTTGCATTTCAAAGATCCATTTGGCCTCTTTTTTGAGTAGGTCGTTTGCCTGGTTCCCACCTCTTTTATTTTGCTTAATTTTTTGTATGGCTGTAAAATTGAAATATTTAAGATTACTATTATTGCAAGTTCTGAAATGTTTGGGAATTGGCAAGTCCTTATTTCTTTCTAATCCTGGTTTTTCTATTGATAATAGGTGCTCTCTTATTCGTTCTTTTAACATCCTTTCCGTTTCACCTATATATTGTTTGTCACATTTTGTGCAGGTTATGAGGTATTAAATGTTTGTGTCTGTACATCTTATGGTCTCTTTTATTTTGTATTCTTTATTTGTGTTTTGAATGATTTTACTTTTTTTGCATGTCTGCAGGCTTTGCAAACTCCACGATGATAGAACCCTTGCAGTTACTCACCCTGATCTCCTCTTTGAATCTTGGGTTTACTATGTTTTAAGGTGGGGGCTAAATAGCTTTTTAAGTTTTTTGCTTTTTTGTATATAATTTTTTTTTTTATTTATAATTTCTCACCTAAATGAGGGTCTTGTAGTATTTTCCAGTGGGATTTTATGATTTTTTCTATTTCTCCTCTATCCTCACTGTATTCTGTGATGAAGGGAATGAACCATTATTGTGTCTCTTCTATAGTGTCTGTTTTATCTCTTGGTTTGTATTTTAGTATGTCCTTTCTATTTGTATCTTGCACTTTGAGTCTTTCAGCTTCTATTTCTTCCTCTGCATATCCTCTTTCTATGAATTTTTCTTTTAGTCTTTTGGATTGGATTTCAAAATCTATATCCTTTTTGCAATTCCCTTTGAGTCTCAAAAACTGGCCTTTAGGTATGTTTTGTTTCCACCGCTGAAGGTGGCCACTGGTTTTGTGTATGAAGTTGTTCGCGTCAACTTCTTTGAAGTAATTTCGTGTCAGCAGCTCATTATTTTCTATACTAATTTCCAGATCTAAGTAGTGTATTCTTTCTGAGCTGGAGTCTACCGTAAATTTTAGGTTAAGTTGGTTGTTATTCATATGTTCTAAGCATGTATTCAAATCCTGTTTCGTCCCTTTCCAAACAAAAAAGAGATCGTCTTTAAATCTTTTATATATAATGAAATTATTTCTGAAGGGACTTTCATTTAAAAATTGGGTTTCCCATAGACCCATGAACAGATATGCGTAGCTAGGGACAAATTTGGTGCCCATAGCTGTGCCGCAAATCTGTTCATAGTAGGAATCTTCGTACATAAAAAAGTTATGGGTTAGGATAAATTCTATACAATCCAGTAGAAATTCCCGCTGTTCTTTTAGCATAGTTGGGTCATTACTTAAATACTTATTTACGGCGTGTAAGCTGTCTTCGTGTCTAATGGAGGTGTATAGTGCCTGGACATCACATGTCACTAGTATATGTTCATTGTTCCATTTGAAGTTGTCTAGCATTATTAGTAGGTTTGTGGAGTCCCTGAGGTAGGAGTCTAAGTTCATGACATATTTTTGAAGATATTTGTCAATGTAGGATGACAGATTGGATGTTAATGAGTCAATCCCTGAGATGATGGGTCTGCCTGGTGGGTTTGTGAGCGATTTATCAATTTTTGGAAGGACGTATATAACTGGAATAGTCGGGTGGTTGGGAAATAGGTAGTTATATTCTTTCTCATTAGGGATACCGATATTTATTGCTTTATCTAGAAGATGTTTAAGAAATACTTTGTATATGATGGTTGGATTGCATTGTAATCTTTTGTAAGTGTTTTCATCTTGTATTAGCGTATGTACAATTTCTTTGTATTTGTTAGTGTCTAAGATGACTATTCCCCCTCCCTTGTCCGCTGGCTTTATTGTTATTTCATTATTCTCTTCTAGTTCTTTTATCAGATTTTTTTGTTTGAGTGTGATATTATGTTTTATTTTTTTCTTTTGTGGGATATTACTTATGTCTTCCAAGATTAGTTTCTTGAAGGTCTCTATGTAATTGCCTTTTTCGTGTTTGGGATAGAAATTGGATTTTTCTTTTAGCCCTGAGTGTATGAAGTTATTTGTTTGAGTGTTGGTTATATCATTTGTTACGTCTCTTTGGAGTGAAGTTTTCTGGAAGTATTTTTTAAGGGTCAATTTCCTTATGAATTTACTGGCATCTATGTATGTCTCGAATTTGTTAAGTTTTCTTGTTGGTGCAAATGAAAGGCCCTTGTTTGGTATTTCCATTTGGGAATCATTTAGAGTTATATTACTTAAAAATTAAAAATTCCATTTTGCTTTATCTCATTCTTTTTCACTTTCTGGTTTTGGGGGTGGGGGTCTCCTCTCTCTCTTCTCTTTTCCCCTCCCTCTATTCCCTCTTCTTCTGAATGGTTTCTTTTTCTCCTGGTGTTTGAGTGGTGTGGTCCTACCCCTAAAAAATGTTGCTCAGTGGTGTTTGGCGAGAGGTCACCTTCTGTGGTGGTGTTCTCTTTTGCTAAAGGTGCATATCTGTTTGGATTCTGTCCAATTATCTTTCTGGTTACTGTTATTTATATTGTTCCAACTTTGATCAGAAATTTAGTTATTCGTATAATTTTGATTCCTATTATAGTACTCTTGATCTTTTTGTTGGTTTCTGTGGTATGCGGATTGGTGTAAGTATTCTATTCTATTCTCTCTGTAATTGTCTGTTTCTTTCTTGTTTCTCTGATAGTATCTGTGGTGATTGTTATAATTATGTTGGTATCCTACTACTTGCCAGGCAGGTCTGAAATTGGTAGTAGAGAATTGTTCTTGGTTCCTTCTGTAAGTATTATAGGAATAGTAGTTGTGAGGTTTTTAATTAGTCTCTCTTTCATTATGTTCTCGATTTCTATTATGTTGTGTCCTGTAATCTGTCATAATTCCTATTGTATGTATAATGTTTATTCCCAGGTATGTCACTGTGTTGAGTGTCCTTAAATTTGTGTGTTGGCTCTTCTGTGATAGGCCTTTTGTTAGTCCCTAATAGGGGTTCAGGTTTATATTCTACTGTTGTCTTCACGGTGTCCCTTCTCCAGCTGTGGCTAGTGTATTTATCTGAATCAGGTTTTTTATGATGTGTTTCATAATCCTCTCTGTCTCTCTCAAATGTATTGAGTTTAATTTTGATCAGTTCATCTTTTGTATTTTTCATTAATTTCTTAAGGGATTCTTCCCTTCTTTTATATTCTTCTAGATCTTTAAATGATAGTAATTTACTCTCTATCTCATTGATTTCATTCCCCAATCTAATCAGGATTTCATCTCTATGTTCTTTGATTAATTGCATTAGTTTGGCGGAAGCCTCATCTAGAATCTCTGCCCATTTCTTTTTGAAATCTTCAGAGTCTATTTTAAATGTACATTCTTTTTTGATACATAGTCCCCTGGGTATTCTTTTAGCACTTAGATATTCATTGAGAAAAATACACTCAGTTTTATGTCTGATTTCTAGAATTAATTTTTTCTCTAATAGATTCATAAATTCCTTGATTTTTTCTTTATCGTTGTTATTGACCATAGTGGTTATTTTATGATTAGTTTTGTCAAAAATATTGTGTATATTGTCATATATAGTCGATCTGAGTTCAAAAATAGCTGTTTTATCCGATTTATTAGTTTCTTTTCTAATGAGTGTATGATTCTCCAGTGTTTCTGGTGTTTGGAATATTGTGTTATTACTTTCCATCACTGCTGCAAGGTTTATATAGAGATTTAGGTAGATACGGTAGTTTGTTAGGTTAATAAACTATGCGCTGTGGGGGTAAAAGCTAGGGAGTCTAAAGAAGTAATCTCAAAAACTTCAAAGTGTATGCAAATTCTAGGGGTGGATAAGACTCTTAAGCGCTTGTGTTTAAGTACCCGATAAGGAAAGATATATAATGTAACTGTGTAGTTCAAATTAATAAAAAATAATTCATATGTGTAATTCAAATCAATAAAATAAATTTATTAAGGAAAATAAATACAATAAAAGTTATAAAAATTGTATGTTCAAAAACAATCTCAATAGCTGAATCTTAAAACAATTTTGTGCTAATCTCACTGGTTGGCCAACCAAAATTAACCTGTATTTTTCTACCGTGATTTTTATGTAAAAACAGTCCAAGTTTAAAGTGTCAAAATATTTTTTATGGATACGATTTGCAAGACTTTCAGAATAAAGTCGGATGAATTTATGATTTTATCTATACTTAGATTGTAGAATCCACAAGGAGTATTTTTGCAATAATCAGTAAATCACATTTTTGTGTACATGTATGTATATATTATCAGTGATGCGCTGGTTTCACAATAGTGTCTAATTTACGTTTTTAAATAATTTTTTATTGAGGTTTTTCGAGTGTTACAACAAAAAAAATAAAAAATGTTTGTCACAAGTACAATAAATAGATATACAATAACTTTACAAGCGGGTATATCAACGGTCACATGTGAGTGCTTATTTTGTTCATGACATTATAATATATAAGAGACTAGGTAACCCAGTGACTTAGGTTAAATAGTAGTAGATGAGTATCCAATTAGACATTCTTTGCAACTTTCAGATGTCAGAAACATGTGAGATACAATAAGTAAAAATAAAATCCAGAACCCACAAAAAACTGGACAAACAAAAATGAAACCTCATTTTCTTTTTTCTTTTTTTGTAAAGCTTAAAGGAGGAGTAATTACTGTGTTGGTCGATTGTGGACCAAATGTTATCATGAATGTTATATCAAGTGTAGTTACTCAGAGTCAGTGTACAAACACATAATGTATGATAAACTGAAATAATATATATAGAGTATAATCACCACGTTGCCATAAGAAACATTTATAAGGTTATATATTCTAGTAATAGTGGGACAAGTGTGGGTTAGTTTATGTTTGTCCGCTTTTGGACCAAATTAGCGGGGAGAGGGGTAAGGGAGTGCAGCGGGCAAGAGCCGCTCGAAGTGGAGTGGGGGAGTGGGGGGCGGAGCCAGACAGGATAGCAGGATAGTTAGTAGAGGTCATATTATATAGTTACAGTAGTGGGCTTAAAAAGGAAGGATGTGTTGTTTATAAAACTAATAGGAGGAGACGTAGTTCTGTCATAGTATAATAAATAACAAAATAAGGTGTATGTAGTATGTATGGTAGATCTATATAACCATAAAACAATACCTAACTGTCTCCAAGTATTTGAGAGGAAATCAGGCCAATTATACTAGATGTTGAAGTACCTGCGTGACTCAAGTGGTAAGGTACATGAGTATTTATAAATAGTCAAGCCCAGCATAAAGTGTGACTAAATGGAGAAACTCAGAGGTAAACTTGCTTGCTTTGGTAGTTAGAGAATCTGCAAACATAGTTATACACAAAGCAATAGTGCATCTTAGATGTAGACGTCTCTTGTAACATCACTAATATATCTCAATATAAGGCAAAGCAGAATGGAAAGTCACTAGCGAAGATGTTATAGCTATACCCAATAGTCAAAGTTGAGTGAATGGCATTAGTAATAGGCTAACTAAATAAAGGTATCTCATGTCAACTGGGCTATATGATACTGCTTGAAACTATAACAAATTTCTAATCAATATGGTCATCAGATGAAAATATATTGCAGCTATGCTATAGCAGTATACCCCTTTTAAACAAAATTAGGAATAAAATCAGTAAATAAGGGCAAAACTTCATAAGCTACCAAAGAGCCCAGACTACTAAATACATGGTTCCAGTACGCCTTAGTCATATTAAATAATGTACATTCAAGTGACCTATAATGCTAGAGCAGTGGATAAGCAATATTGTACTCATGAGCTGTTGTGTATACTATTTACAGAACTAGCCATAGCTGATGCAAAAAGGATAAAATAAAAGTAAGCCTCCAATTGAATCCTGCACTCTGTAGACCTGAGGGAGCTCTTATTAAAAAGCTAACAAAAAGCCCTTAACTAGTGTGTTAGGGGTAATATATAAGGGAACAATTCAAAAGCAGCATAGAACATATATAAATTAGGGAGAACAGCTCAGTTAAGCTATTAGTGCAACTTGCTAAAGCAAAACATTGAACAATACCCAGATATCTACTAGCATCCACACCAGCCCCTGATGTTGTGAAACTATCAATCATAGGCAGTTCTATATGAAAACATTACATAATGATGATAATACTGTTAGGAGAAAGGAAGCAAACTGTCTCCTACAAACAATCCCTTTGTACTTAGCTAGAGAAGGCCTCAGAACGCAAACAAATATAGCATGCTTGGCAAAGTGGAAGTCCGGTAGCAAGATTATCTTCCCCATATCGTCAGGCCAGCCTCAGTGAATGGAATAAGGAGTGACTGTATAGGAGCCTTGATGTAGTGCCACATGTTAAATTTTATCTTGTACCTAGTGTAATTACTCTACAAGGGTTTGTGAAATGAAAATGATGTATCTATAGACACTAGAATAGGCACCTGTCTGTGGATCATATATAAAAATAGGAATGAGAAACTGGTGCTACGTGTCGTAGCAAACTTATCTAAGCTGTGCAAATGAGCTGAAACACCTAGAACTTAGCAGTGGGCATAATATAGGTCAAACAGTTGTGGGTACTGTATAATCATATTGCCCATGTGGAAGCGTGTGGCAAATGGAAGCCCGGGAAGGAGTTCTACTTAGCCAACACCGGAAATGTCAAACCGGGATCTTTCCTGCAGAGGGTACAGCAGATGTAGTGTCGGAATCAATAGGCAGTAGGGCCTGCCCTGCACAGATGTAAACGGTCCGCTGAGGTTGTCAGCTAGCAGAGTCTCCCAACAAGTAAGTGTCCAGCTTCTTACATTGCAGCGATTCACATTACACCCCTTTGAAAGCGGGTAAACATCTGATTGCTGAGGACCCATCTCTGGGGTCTTGGATCTAGCAGTTGGGAAGAGCTCAAAGACACCTCCGGAGGTAATGGGATCTGCGAGGTCAGCTGCATCCTCCGATACCACAGAATGCTCCGCAATTCTGTAGAGGGGGTCCGGTCTCCTCATCGTGTCTGAGCGCTGCAGGAACAAGATGTCTCCTGCTAAGGTAGGTTGGTGATCTTCCCCCAACGAGTAGACAGCGTTGCGTTCAGCTCCAGGGCTCTGCAGTGGGGAGGAGGAGGAAACGGCTGTGGCATGTTCCATACACTGCGAATCGCAGGAGCTGCATTCTAGCTCCTTTTCTGTATGGCTCTGTTTAGTGTTGAGTTCTTCATGTAATAGAAGGAAGTGGTAGTCCATTTTAGCCTCTAGTTGTTGCAGGAGTTGTAGTATCATTGCCATTTTGGGTAGGGGTTGAATCTTCTTAGAATCAGTGAATCTCCTGAGCGCTACCCCTGAAAGTTCGCTATCCAACCTTTAGTTGCTGTGCCAAGTTGCAAAAATGTATAGTTATCAGGCAGCTTCTACCCAAGAACTAAGATATCGTTGGACTTTCCATGCAGTAGTATATAATGCCTCGTGGTTGTCTTCCAACAGGGGAACAAAATCTTCACAATATTTATGTGTCTCCGTCCGTCTATTAACTCCTTGGTTACTGTTTTCCTCTCCAGAGCCTAAATCCTGAAGTGTTTGGCTTAAATTTGTAAAATTAATAGCTGCAATATAATATATAAAGCCAGGAGCTTCCCAAGCACACGTCTTGCTCCCTTGATGGCTAGCTCCGCCCCCCTAATTTACGTTTTAATCGTAACAAGTGAATACAAAGAATTCAAGCCGATGATGTAACGATATTATACAATGATTAAAGGTTAAAGTCTTTTGGCAAGAATCGTGAAAATATTTTAAGTATTTCTGTATAAGTTTTTTCCTATCAGTGATCAATTCATTTATGAGCAACTTTACACACTTATATTTATATTTAAATAATGTCACATTCAGAAGTTTTGCTTTCGTCATTATCTACATAATAAACAAAAATAATTACTGCTGAAAACGGAATAACAGGTATACGCAGTCACAACAACCAATAGAATGCACTATATGTGCGGCTACAACAACCAATAGGATTCAAGAAAAAGGGAACCAATGAAATCACAATTCAGGGTATAAAAACCCACTGATTATCACTACAATGATATGCTTGATAAAGGCTGCACTAATCAGCCAAAATGCGTTGCTTATACTTTGCTACAAAGACTACTTCCATAGTCCACATTTACAACAGACTGCCAAGATTATCACCAACAAAGCTCTACCTATCAACACGCTTAAAAACCGTTATAAGCTCTTTGGCGAGATCTACAAACTCATTAGTCCACAATCAAGTGGACCGCCAAGAAAAGCGAAACGTTGCGCTTTATCAAGAGGAATCTACTCAAGATTTGGCTTAGAGGCCTTGATAACACCCACAAATCAACTACTCCACACTAAAGCATAAAGAGCACGGACACCCACGAACGAATAGTATTGGAGAACCCGCTCGCAACATACAGAGGGGTTTTGAAAACACCGACCGGCTTAAAAGGACCAATCAGCGGTGACAGACTGAAAAGGCTCGCGACATTGCTAACAACTACAGCAGCACAGCTTCCCTCCACGCAAACCGCACAGAGTGTATATTTAGTAAAAACAAAAATAGTTAAATTAATCAGGAGCGCTAAAAAGCTAAAAGCGATTATCTGATGGTATTAATAAAGTGCCAAGTGTATGTGCAAAAAATTGTGAAAATATTAATAAAGTGCAGAAAATTTAAATACTTCAAATAAGTGAGGTTTAATCGATAATTGTTTATCTGAAATGTATTATAAAGTGAATAAGTGTAGTCATAAAACCAGACAGGTATATGTCTATTAGCATATGCCTCTATGGATTACTCAAAAAATAAAATGAAATGATCCTCTGATCAAATATTTACAAAAATCAGTCTGTTATTCAAGACTGTGTATGGTGTTAGAAAGTGCTATAAGATAAAATTAGGCGAAGGAGAACAATCTCTTCATTGATTAATAAAATTATGAATATTAAATCTATAAATACAGATTCAAATACTTAAATAGTGTAATGTGGGATTTAAAACACAAATTATCTACAGTTAATAACTAAGTATCAGAACATTCGGATTGTATGTAGTGGTAATGGTAATAAATGCACAATGAATAAGGAATTAGGCTCTGCTTAAAATTTAATCTGTTCTAAACAAGTGCAAACAAATCTTATAATTGCTAAAAACGGACGTCTCCGTGTAACATCAAAGTTAAAATTAAGGTTGCCACCACATTTAAAACGGAGAAATTGGCTTTATAGACAGAAAAATTCCGGATATCCAATTGAACAGTCTATATTATAAACGGGAAATCTTTTCTTACCCGTAATCAGTCCACGAAAACAGTTTGGAGGGGAGATTTTTCTGACTTACCCCCAAACAATTCAGCCGTCAGTCCTGTAGATAGAAAATTACCGCCGTAGCGGAGTGACGTCACTTTTTTATAGGCGCTGTCTGCAGAGTGCAATCTGATTGGTCCTTAGGTGGGCAGTGTCAGATTTCTCACTGCCGTGATCCTTTTGAATGGAGTATCCGCTCTTAAGTGCCAACGAGCACGCAGGATACTGTTTAGATCATCCGTTGTAGGGGGACAGCAGTCTCAGCGGTGTGTAGGTACTATAGTCTCACCTCACTTCAAAATAGAGCCGGTCTGATGCACACAGTTTCCAAATGTGCTGTAGATGTAGAATCTTTTATTTCAAAAGTGCTGGTGCCTCTATGGAAAGTGCTGGTGCTATTTCCCGGATTGTGTTAACCAGACATTAACCAAGGCAGTATTTACGAAATAGAAAGTTTTTTGAAAGCAGAATATCAATTCAAACTGCAAATGTAGCAACAAAGTTCAACAAAGTTCATAGGCAACTAACATCAACGCGTTTCTCCCTGTGCAGGGCTTTTAGCAATTATAAGATTTGTTTGCACTTGTTTAGAACAGATTAAATTTTAAGCAGAGCCTAATTCCTTATTCATTGTGCATTTATTACCATCACCACTACATACAATCCGAATGTTCTGATACTTAGTTATTAACTGTAGATAATTTGTGTTTTAAATCCCACATTACACTATTTAAGTATTTGAATCTGTATTTATAGATTTAATATTCATAATTTTACAAAACGAACTCCTAAAAAAACTGGTAAGGTCCGCTCAAAAAAGTGGATATAAACTATAAACAGGATCCAATTGAAAGAGAGTATTGGCATAACATTGTACAAAGAATATCGAACAAGGTCAGAAACCTCTTCTATCACGCCCACAAACAGACTTTTCCTGGGGACAGATCTATACCTTTCGATACATTAGCCACCTACCTCCTGATACATTGGCCACCCACTACCATTTTCACGATTCTTGCAAAAAGACTTTAACCTTTAATCATTGTTTAATATCGTTACATCATCGGCTTGAATTCTTTGTATTCACTTGTTACGATTAAAATGTAAATTAGACACTATTGTGAAACCAGCGCATCTCTGATAATATATACATAAATGTACACAAAAATGTGATTTACTGATTATTGCAAAAATACTCTTTGTGGATACTACAATCTAAGTATAGATAAAATCATAAATTCATCCGACTTTATTCTGAAAGTCTTGCAAATCGTATCCATAAAAAATATTTTGACACTTTAAACTTGAACTGTTTTTACATAAAAGTCACGCTAGAAAAATACAGGTTAATTTTGGTTGGCCAACCAGTGAGATTAGCACAAAATTGTTTTAAGATTCAGCTATTGAGATTGTTTTTGAACATACAATTTTTATAACTTTTATTGTATTTATTTTCCTTAATAAATTTATTTTATTGATTTGAATTACACATATGAATTATTTTTTATTGATTTGAACTACACAGTTACATTATATATCTTTCCTTATCGGGTAATTAAGCACAAGCGCTTAAGAGACTTATCCACCCCTACAAGATTAGGGTATCCAGGATTCTAGCTTTTCTTCAAGATGGTCTGTTTAAAGGCCTTGTCACCAGTTCCTTAAGGGGACAGATTTTGGCCTTATCAGTTCTGTTACACAAGAAGCTAGCAGAGCTTCCTGATATTCAGTCCTTTGTTCATGGTCTGTCCAGAATCAGACCGGTATTTAGAACTTCGACTCCTCCTTGAAGTTTGAACTTGGTACTTAAGGTTTTGCAGAGGGCTCCGTTTGAGCCTATGCATGCGCTTGACATTAAGATTCTCTCCTGGAAGGTTTTGTTTCTTATGGCTATTGCATTGGTGCGTAGAGTCTCTGAGTTAGCGGCCTTGCAATATGAACCCCCTTACCTGTTTTTTCACGCCAATAAGGCTGTGCTTCACAATGGGTTTGGATATCTTCCCAAGGTGGTGTCAGATCGTAACATCAATCAGGAGATACTAGTTCCTTATTTGTGCCCTAATCCTTCTTCACCTAAGGAAAGGTTATTTCATAATTTGGACGTGGTTCGAGCCTTGAAGTTTTACCTTCAAGCCACAAAGGATTTCAGACAGACTTAGTTTTTGTTTGTGGTGTATTCAGGGAAGCATAGGGGGCAGGGGGCATATTCCACTTCACTGTCTTTTTGGTTGAGGAGCATGATCCATTTGGCCTATGAGACTGCGGGACATAAACTTCCTCAGAGGATTACGGCTCACTCAACTTGGGCTGTGGCCTCTTCTTGGGCCTTTAAGAACGAGGCCTCTGTGGAGCAGATTTGTAAGGCGGCCACTTGGTCTTCCTTACATACTTTTGCAAAATTTTACAAATTTGATGTTTTTGCTTCGGCAGAAGCGGTTTTTGGGAGAAAGGTTCTGAAGGCTGTGGATCCCCCAGTATAGGGTCCGCCTCCTTTTACCCTCCCATTTTTTTCATTGTTTTCTAGAGCTTGGGTATTTGTTCCCACAAGTACTGAATGAAGCAGTGGACTCTCCTCCCATTAAGATGGAAAACATAAATTATGCTTATCTGATCATTTCATTTCAATCTGTGGGAGGAGAGTTCACTGCACCCGTCCGTTCTCCGGTGGGCGGACCAAAATGTATTATTATTCTTCTTGCACCATTTATACCCTGACATTTCTCCTACTGTTCCTTGTTCCCTTGGCAGAATGACAGGGGGATGAGGGGAGTGGGGGAGGTATTTAAGCCTTTGGCTGGGGTGTCTTTTCCTCCTCCTGGTGGACAGGTTCTTAATTCCCACAAGTAATGAATGAAGCTGTGGACTCTCCTCCCACAGATGGAAATGAAATTATCAGGTAAGCATAATTTATTTTATTTATGCATATCTGCAAATGTGGTATACATGATACATTGCACTGCATGTTTAAAGGGACAGGGAACCCCAACATTTTCTTTCATGATTTGGATAAAACATAACATAAAAAATTTAAATAACTTTCCAATTTACTTCTATTATCAAATTGGTTTTATTCTCTTGCTATCCTTTTCTGAAGGAACAGTATTGCACTACTGACAGCTAGCTGAACACATCTAGTTAGTTCACAAGAGACAAATGTGTGCAGCACCAATCAGCAGCTAGCTCCCACTAATGTAGGATATGTGCATATTCTTTTTCAACAAGAGATACCAAGAGAACGAAGCACATTTGAAAATAGAAGTAAATTTAAAAGTGTCTTAAAATTGCATTCTCTGTCTGATTCAAAGCAACTCCAAAAACACACTGGAAAGAGACACATTTAAAATGAAAATAATGCACCTCAACACTTTAAATTCTGGTCTAAATGCTAATTATGGGTTCTTAACACATTATCAAAAAATGTTGTAATGTACTTTCATATAGTCAATTGCATTGTATATTCCACACTCTTTATGCATAGATACACAGGTAAGCCTATGTACATACTTTTGCCATTATTATTATTCCCTTCTTTTTTCTCTTTTTTTTTTTTTTTTCTTTCTTCTTTTCTTTCTCCTTTTTTCACTATTTTATACTCCCCCTGTATACATATTTTCACATTTTTATACACATTGGTTCGATGTTGATATATAACTTTGTCAGTATATGCTCTATTTAAAACTATATATGTCCCCTGTCTGTTCTCCTACACTGGATACTGTCTGCCTCTGTCACCCAAAGCCCCCTCATGATTTTTACGACACCCACTCATCTCCCTGCACTCAGACCTCTGTAACACTTTCTGTTCTTTTAGACATCCTGTGTTTCAAGATATAATCTGTAAATGTCATTGTATTGGTCAGTATTGCTCAATACTCAATACTCAAATACTGTTATTTTGGTATCTCTGGACTAACACGGCTACTCCCATCAATGTGTGTGTGTGTGTAATATATATATATATATATATATATATATACATATAAATATACACACACACATATATATGTGTGTGTGTATATATATATATATATATATATATATATATATATATATATATATACTTGAAAACGAGAGAAATCGCAATGTATCCTTCCTGGTAAAATATTTTATAAATAAATAATAAATATATATATATATATACAGTATATATAGATATACACACACATGCATATATATATATATATATATATATATATATATATATAAAATTCATACAAGAACATCCATTTTATTGCATTAAACTAAATCTTTAATGCATTATAATATGCCCTCCTTTACATGTAACATAAGAAAGTAACAAGTTGTTGTTGCTCAGCATTGTTATATATATTTATTATACATAGTATACGCTGTATTTGTTCATAGTCCAAGCGCTGCTGTTTGATAGAATTCCTGCATACAGATGAGCTGTGTATTGTGGCCCAGTGCCATTATCTGGCAGAGCGATTGCACCCTCAGGCTGGTAAGTGATGGGATAAAGTGATGTAATTTGTTGTGTTCTGTGTCAACGCGTTTCACAGCTGAATTACTAAAAGCTCTAAAAGTGACAGCTCACAACAAGATGATATATGAGGGGGATCGTACTCATCATTTGTACAAATAAAAGTCACAATCCAGATGATAAGGAGAGTAAATGAGAAACGGTGACTGATATTTATTCACTAAGGGGTCCTTCCTTAAATAAATCACAAACATAGGTGCAGTGTTTCTGTAGTGGTTCTGTGGTGTCTAATGTTTATGTGGTGATTGTGTTGTGTGCATTGTGTAAGTAGTTTTTATTCTGGTGTGTTTAGTGTGTAATCATTTTTTGTATAATGTGTGTAGTGCTTACGTAGGGTGTGTAGTGTGATTTCCCTTTATCTCAATATAATTATATCTCGGACTACTACTAACATAATTTCCTGCTACCAATATTTTTTTTTTTATATTTTATTTATGACCAACAATGGATACAGAAATAGTGTACATGTCATTATGCCATGCAGAACGAGAAAATAAAAGTTTTGCAGCAACACAGTATTACACTGTAGTTTGAGTATACAATGTTAACATAAAATATGCGTTCTAATACCAAAATTCAAGACATTTCAAATAGGTAATACCAGTATATACATCTTAGATAAAGTGTACATATCGTTATGCCGCGCTGGGTGAGTGTAGATAAGTATTGCGATATTGCAGTATCACAATGTAGTTTGAGTATACAAGGTTAACATAAAATATGTGTTCTAGTACCAAAATTTTGAGATGTGTCAAACAGATGATGCATTGTTATATACAGCTTATGTAACCACATTGTTGGGTTTTTATAATTAAAAACATAACAGAGAACAAAATAAAACAAAACAAAACAAACAAAAAAACAAACAGAACTATAAACCTAACCGTAACAGTTATAGCTCTACAGGGAGTGCAGAATTATTAGGCAAGTTGTGTTTTTGAGGATTAATTTTATTATTGAACAACAACCATGTTCTCAATGAACCCAAAAAACTCATTAATATCAAAGCTGAATATTTTTGGAAGTAGTTTTTAGTTTGTTTTTAGTTATAGCTATTTTAGGGGGATATCTGTGTGTGCAGGTGACTATTACTGTGCATAATTATTAGGCAACTTAACAAAAAACAAATATATACCCATTTCAATTATTTATTTTTACCAGTGAAACCAATATAACATCTCAACATTCACAAATATACATTTCTGACATTCAAAAACAAAACAAAAACAAATCAGTGACCAATATAGCCACCTTTCTTTGCAAGGACACTCAAAAGCCTGCCATCCATGGATTCTGTCAGTGTTTTGATCTGTTCACCATCAACATTGCGTGCAGCAGCAACCACAGCCTCCCAGACACTGTTCAGAGAGGTGTACTGTTTTCCCTCCTTGTAAATCTCACATTTGATGATGGACCACAGGTTCTCAATGGGGTTCAGATCAGGTGAACATGGAGGCCATGTCATTAGATTTTCTTCTTTTATACCCTTTCTTGCCAGCCACGCTGTGGAGTACTTGGACGTGTGTGATGGAGCATTGTCCTGCATGAAAATCATGTTTTTCTTGAAGGATGCAGACTTCTTCCTGTACCACTGCTTGAAGAAGGTGTCTTCCAGAAACTGGCAGTAGGACTGGGAGTTGAGCTTGACTCCATCCTCAACCCGAAAAGGCCCCACAAGCTCATCTTTGATGATACCAGCCCAAACCAGTACTCCACCTCCACCTTGCTGGCGTCTGAGTCGGACTGGAGCTCTCTGCCCTTTACCAATCCAGCCACGGGCCCATCCATCTGGCCCATCAAGACTCACTCTCATTTCATCAGTCCATAAAACCTTAGAAAAATCAGTTTAGTGGGGAGCTATCTAGTACCTTTAAGCTAAGGTTGATTGTAGCTCTTGAGGACAGAATCTATTTTTTGCTTCTCATATTGATAATAAATCTTTTAAAGAGATTGGGGGGTAGTAGGCCCCAACAGGAAGTTGTAACAGACACTTTTGCTGGAGCAGCACGGTGGAAGCATCTTTTCCTGCTTACCTGCAATGGAGGCCTTGTTAACTGAGCTGGTGGAGGTGGCCACTAGTCTGGTGGAGGCGAGTCCCCTTCCTGGGGAAGCAGCAGGCAGGAGGAGTGAACGGCTGACCAGGAGGTCTAGGCCGCCTGAACGTCTGAGTCCAGAACTGTGCACCACTAGGCCCAGGAGAGGAGTTGCTGGGCCTAGTGGTGGGGCATCTGAAGGAGCACGACAGGAGGCTGGAGCGGTGACTATGGCCAGGCCCAGGACGGGGTTGAGGCCTAGAGCGGGAGCAGGCGATGACGTCATGGACCAGCATCAGGAGCAGGGGACTAGTGTGGCTAGAGGCAGGCGTCGGAGTTGCCGGTCTGGGACAAGGAGGACCGGAACAGGTACCGGAGGTGGGGGTAGGGGGAGGGGGGCACCGGGGGCAGGATGGGTGATCTGGAGGCGGATGCCGGGGGTATGTAAGTAGGAGCCAGGTGGAGGGGGCGGAGTGCATCCGGAAGGCGGGTGGGGAGGCCAGTGTGGTGGATGGCTAGTGTGGTGGATGGCTCTGCAGGTTAGCGGGGTGCGAGGGGCATACATGTGGGGGTGGTAGGGGGCCATGAAGTAGCGGTAGCCAGAGGGGGGGGGAGTTCCTGGGTTATCTCCTGGCCTAGTTTAGGGGTGAGCATGCATGGCTAGAGTATAGAAAGTTTGGAGGCTGCGGAGGGTATGTGGAAGGTGAGGGCTTGTGGTCAGTTTTAAGCTGACGTTTTGGGGTAGCGTTTAGTTGCTGAGGAGGGGGGAGTGTTTTTTTTTGAGGGGTGCAGAAAGCATGCTGTGGGAGATAAGAGGATGTTTGTGGCCCTACAGAGGGATACAGGGTAGGATTGGGAGCAGCCTTAGCCTGTAAGGGAGTTAGGGTGTAAGGGGTTGGTTCTTGTGTGTGGGTAGGGGCAGCAGGTAGTGGGTTTTGCTATGGGGTTGCCGGTGGAGGATGTAAGGGTCAAGGGATGTTATTGGGGGGGTCGGGAAATATAAATAAAGTACGTGCAGAAAAGGGGGGAAGCAAGTAAAAAAAAAATGGAAAAGAGATAGCAGTAGAGGTGCACTGGCGGGCTGGGTTACGCAAGGTTAGAGGGAAAAGGGGAGGGGGGTTAGGCTTGTTGGGGGAGATGGCAGTAAGGGGGATTTTAGGGTGTAAGGGGGGTGCTGTTAGGTGGGTCACAGGAGGGGGTGTGGGGGTCAGCAGAGGTTACCTGGGGGGGGGGGAGCAGGGGTGACGTTTTGTTTTGACTTGTCATGTTGTTGTTACAGAGGGAAGGGCCAGTACGGCCGAGGGTGAGGCAAATGGCGAAGCCAGGGAGGGGGTCGTGGCAGAGCAGCTGGAGCTGTGGATGGAGCCACCGCTGGTATTGGAGGCTAGCGGTGACTTCAGTGGGGAAGAGGATCCGTTGGAAGGGACATCGTCAGGAGCAGTGACGGCTGGCCAGGTAGGGGATATGTCTACTTTGGCACAGCTTTTGAGACTGTTGTCCCCACAGAGGGGAGGGGAGGGTGGGAGTGGGGAAGGGGGTGTGAGGGAGGAGAGGTGGGCTAATGGGCAGAGGGGAAGGGATGTGACTGGCTCCTCTTCTTCACAGGCTACAAGAGCTGGACCTGGTACGGAGAGGGAGAGTACTCCCCGCAGGAGGCGTGATTCGTCGAGAGGACGTAGGAGGTCTAGGTCGCCATTGAGCAGAAGGAGTGGAGGTGGGAGTATATGAGCAGTTGATGGAGGCATTTGGGGAGGTGACACAGGATTTCGGTATCCCGGTGGCGGCAGATAAGTCAAAAGGGCCGGTGATGTAATTGAGCTTCCTGGGTATCCAGCTGGATACCATTCGTATGGAGTGCAGGCTCCCGGAGGACAAACTCTGGGACCTGAGAACGGTGGTGGGAGAGGGGTTAGCCTTTAAGAAGGTCACACTGTGGCAGCTGCAGTCATTGCTGGGGAAGCTCAATTTTGCTTGTCGGATCATTCCAATAGGGAGAGTATTCTGTCAGCAGCTTTCTTTGGCAACAGCTGGGGTGACGGAGCCAAGGCATCACATCAGGGTGACTCAGGAGATGAAGGAAGATCTGAGGGTGTGGTTAACATTTTTGGAGGAGTTCAATGGGAGATTGATCATTCAGGAACGGGGGCATTCGGGGGGCAGCTTGTGTTTGTTCACGGATTCATCAGGGGCCCATGGTTTCGGGGCCTACTTACAGGGTAAGTGGTGCGCAGAGGCGTGGCCTGCCAGCTGGGGGGAGGCAGGCTTAACGAAGAACTTCAGGGCGGTCCACGTACCTGGCAGGTTGAATGTTATTGCTGACTCTTTGTCCCGTTTTCATCCATTCCGGATGGTGGAGCCAGATGTGGAAGAGGAGGGGGTCGGCTGTCCGAGGGACCTGTGGAAGTTGGGTGGTCTGGAATAATCAGCATGGTTCAAGGGGCGTTGGCTCCGACCACATGGAAGGCTTACACCCGGGTGTGGAAACAGTGGTATGATTGGGAAGGGGGCGTTCTTTGGTCAGGGGACAAGGGGAACCGTTTGGGGCTTTGCTATCTTGGGTGAAAAGGTGGGGTGTGGAGAGATCTGAGATAAGGAAAAGGGTGGTGGCGTTAGCCTTCTTGTTTCAGTTGTTGGGGTGGGAGGATCTGACAAAGGTGTTTGTGGTACGAATGGCAGTCAGGGGGCTTTGCAGGGGCAAAGGGCGGAAGGATATAAGGAGGCCTGTGACGTTTGCAGTGTTGGAAAAAGTGACAGTTTGTTTGGGGGGGTTTGTGCTTTTCAAAATCCGAAGAGGTACTTTTCAGGGCAGCATTTGTATTGGCATTTTTTGGGGCTTTCAGGGTGTCTGAATTGGTAGGAAAGAACAGGAAGGATACAGGGGGTATTAGTGTGGAGGAAGTGGTGGTGAAGGAAGGCGTGGTGGTGGTGTGGTTGTGAAGATCCAAGACGGATCAGATGGGGAGAGGTTGCTGGATAAGATTGCGGGAGGTGGGGGGGGTGTTGCCCGGTAGCTGTGGTTCTTGCTTTCCTCCGTCTCCGCCCGGTTAGGGGTGGCCCTCTTTTAATCCATGAGGATGGTTCGGTTTTGTCCCGGTACCAGTTTATCTCGGTATTTAGGAAGGCGTTGGCAGCATTGGGTATGGAGTGGAGGGCGTTTGGGGCTCATTCATTTAGAATTGGGGCGGGGACTGATGCGGCGGGGTTGGGACTGGATGTGTCGGTGATTAAAGGGATTGGGAGATGGAAGTCTGACAGGTATCGGGGGTATGTTAGGCTGGGGATGGTGGAATAATTGGGGAGGATGGTAGCTGATAAAGCTTTTGTTTCTCTTGGCAGGTCCAGTGCGGTGCTGGGTGATCAGGCACTCTTATGTTTATTGGGCCAGGAAAGCTGCTGCGGTGAAGGGAGACGGAAGTCAGTTGGGAATGCCTAAGGGGAAAATTGTGTTAAAATGGTTTGGAATTAGGGGCATGAAGTGGGGTCAATTGGTGGGAAAGGTGGTTGAGTATGCCAGGCTGTTTTCGCCTCCGCAGATTTTGGTGGTTCATTTAGGGGGGAACGACTTAGGTTTTATGTCCCAGAAAGAATTGGTGGACGAGATTTAGAGGGGGATGGAGAGGTTGCGGCGGCTCTTTCCTGGTTTGATCATAGTGTGGTCAGAAATTGAAAGCCATTTGGTGTGGAGGTCGGCATGGGATTTGGGGAGGTTGGAGGCTTCCAGACGGAAGATTAACAGAATGGTGAGCGGCTTTGTCAGAAGGATTGGGGGTGTGGGCTTGAGGCACGTGGAGTTTGAGGGTGAGTCGGGTAGGTGCTTTTATTTAAAGGATGGGGTACACCTGAATGAGGTGGGTTTGCACCTTTTCAATTTCACCCTAAAGGAAGGGCTAGATAAGGCCTTGGCTCTGGGTGGCTGCTCTCACCCGGTGGGTGAGTGGTGGCGGGGTGCTTGCTCGGGTTGGTAGAGGCTTACACCTGTAATGAGTGGACTTCCTGTTTGAGCGGCAGGGGGTTGGTTTATTGGTGGTAGCCCCTCCCCTGATGTGGGCGTGGCTTGTGGAATAAATAGAGGGGGCAAGCACTGTGATTGGTTAAGAAGTTTATGTTAATTATGTTAATTGGTTATATGTTAATAAATGAGCTGCAGCCTTTTCAATCCCATACAAGGTGTGAAGTGTGTTTTTTGGGGGAATGGGGTAAATGACAACTTGACGATGTGGGGTCAAAGCAATAGACACCAGATGTTGAGTTAGTATAAAGAAATATTAGTGTAACAAATAGGGTATTATAAAGCTTTTCTAATTGAAACAAAGTAGTTCCTCATTTTCCATTTAAATAAACAATAAGATTTAAGTAACAAGACCAAGGTGAAATATGAGACTTGACAATATCTGGTAAATGAAATGTGTAAGTTCTGAGAGATATTTTTCCTCTTGTGTAACCAGAACACTGTATATACTCTCTATGTTATACATGGATTCCATGGAAGGGTACATTTATGGTCAGTATATCAGTTAATAAGGGTTTAAGTATAAAATAGTAAATATAAAATAGGCTTAGGACATAAATACAAATAAGGCAGATGGGTGAAAAATGAATGCCTTAGTGTCATTAGGATAACTATTGTTCCCAGCCAAATGATATTGGGTCAAACAGAGTTTCATTATGAGGACTAGAACAAAGTAGAATATGCAAATATTACATTAGAGCCGCGGATCTGAATACGATCTCCTTATTTATAAAAAAAAGCCGTCAAGTACGATGTGAAGAGCATCGGACTGGTGTTAACTAACAGTCATCGATCTTGCGTCTATTCGGGTTTTTCCCAACTTTATTTATACCATTTCATTACTGTCCATGAACAAGCACATTTCTCTTTAGCACATTATTGTATATAGTGTAAATGTATTCTTTTTTCTGAGCAGGACTAATTGCGAATATAGCAAGTGGCGACATATTTGGTGCAAAGTGGAGAGTGAATTATACAAATTCTTTTTAATATCGGACATACATATTTTAGTATGTATACACACACTATATATATATATATATATATATATATATATATATAATCCTGTAGATGTGTGTATATGTGTTTTGTCAGAAATCTATTGCAAACATATTTACATGTCCCTAAGTTCATTTTTTGTTTCTAAACAATGTTGTCTGTCATATCTCTGTGTTTATTTATACCACTATATGTATATAGTGTAACTTTATTATTATTCTGAGCAGGAATAATTGCAAATATAACGTAATCAGAGTATCATATGTATTTATTTGCAATCAATGGATATTTTTTTTATTTTTATTTTTTATATATTTTTATTGAGGTTATAGGCAATATTACAGAGAATGTTCATCCAGATACAATGAGGTGATAACATTAAAACATATGTCATATACTCAAAAACTTAGTGAAGAAGTAGAAGTATAACAGTTCTGGACATGGATTCTATGTTTCTCTAGAAGAATGTCAAAACAATAGCTATGTAGCATGGGACTACATCAAGAAATTCTTATAGCGAGAAGTGTAGGTAGAGAAACTTACAACAAATATCTAACCAGCACAAGTAATCTTGTAAAATATGCATAACTAGTAAAAGAGCCAGTGAAAATGAAACCTCGTTTTCATATTATATAAATAATAAAACTGGCCTCCACATTGCGGTTCATGTTGTTATTAAATAGAGTAAAAAGGAAAATTGGGCAAGTGGAGATGAGCTTTTGTGTGGTCACTTTTGGACCAAGTTGGCGGGGATGGGGAGAAAGGAGTGCAGCGGGCAAGAGCCGCTCTGAGTGGAGTGGGGGAGGGGAATGGGGAGCGGAGCCTTAGAAAATACCAAAATAATAAAGTGTAAAGTGTAAGGAGTAAATATAGATCATGTTACATAGTTAAAGGGGGTGGGCTACAGAGGGACTGCCTGTTGTTTATGAAGGTAACAGGGAGGGACGAAATTTGCTCAGGGTACAATAATTAGTATACATAATTGAGGGGTCAATTGTAGGGCCCTATCCACCCAAACAGGAAAACAGGGTCATATCAAATAGAGGGTAGATACATGGATCCCTGAAAGAATATAGTGAGAATTTACCAGAGGGGCTAGCTCAACACATGCTTAAGTGTTGGGGATCAACCATATACCTAATGTGTAGGATTGGGTCTAGTGAGTGTGGATCTATAAAAGGGGCACTGTGAGTAAAGTTTGCGACAAGAACACAACTAATGTTTTCATAAAGAGACTAAATAGCACATAGCCATAGTGAGACAACATAGCATATAAGACTGCTGTTTACATGTTGTGAGATAGCCCCCGCTTATGTAGAGTAGTGGTTGGAAAGGAGTTCTATGAGGTAAGGCCTATGGCCTTTAGTAATACTCTATTATAGCGGTGGATCAGATATAATCATATCATATTTGAATTAACAGTGCTGCACTATCAGTTTGGGATAAGTAGATACAGGGCAGCTGAACATCAGGCTGAGACGCCTTCATCAAAATAAGTCCCCTTATTTAAAGCTAGATTACAGACAGCTAGATTTGGAGTTTTGTCGGTAACGACCCGAAAAACGCCGGCTTTTTTCTGGCCGCACCATAAAAATAACTCTGGTATTGAGAGTCCACATAAAGGCTGCGTTAGGCTCCAAAAAAGGAGTGTAGAGCATTTTTAACGCAGCTTCAACTCTCGATACCAGAGTTGCTTACGCAAGCGGCCAGCCTCAAAAACGTGCTCGTGCACGATTCTCCCATAGGAAACAATGGGGCTGTTTGAGCTGAAAAAAAACCTAACACCTGCAAAAAAGCCGCGTTCAGCTCCTAACGCAGCCCCATTGTTTGCTATGCGGAAACACTTCCTACGTCTGCACCTAACACTCTAACATGTACCCCGAGTCTAAACACCCCTAACCTTACACTTATTAACCCCTAATCTTCCGCCCCCGCTATCGCTGACCCCTGCATATTATTATTAACCCCTAATCTGCCGCTCCGTAAACCGCCGCTACTTACATTATCCCTATGTACCCCTAATCTGCTGCCCTAACATCGCCGACCCCTATATTATATTTATTAACCCCTAATCTGCCCCCACAACGTCGCCTCCACCTGCCTACACTTATTAACCCCTAATCTGCCGAGCGGACCTGAGCGCTACTATAATAAAGTTATTAACCCCTAATCCGCCTCACTAACCCTATAATAAATAGTATTAACCCCTAATCTGCCCTCCCTAACATCGCCGACACCTAACTTCAATTATTAACCCCTAATCTGCCGACTGGAGCTCACCGCTATTCTAATAAATGTATTAACCACTAAAGCTAAGTCTAACCCTAACACTAACACCCCCCTAAGTTAAATATAATTTACATCTAACGAAATTAATTATCTCTTATTAAATAAATTATTCCTATTTAAAGCTAAATACTTACCTGTAAAATAAATTCTAATATAGCTACAATATAAATTATAATTATATTATAGCTATTTTAGGATTAATATTTATTTTACAGGTAACTTTGTATTTATTTTAACCAGGTACAATA
Organism: Bombina bombina; assembly: GCF_027579735.1. Taxonomy (NCBI): domain Eukaryota; kingdom Metazoa; phylum Chordata; class Amphibia; order Anura; family Bombinatoridae; genus Bombina; species Bombina bombina. The sequence goes on along the minus strand of NC_069505.1, from coordinate 480,605,679 downwards.
GCTATTAAATAGTTAAGAACTATTTAATAGTTACCTAGTTAAAATAATTACAAAATAACCTGTAAAATAAATCCTAACCTAAGTTACAATTAAACCTAACACTACACTATCAATAAATTAATTAAATAAACTACCTACAATTACCTACAATTAACCTAACACTACACTATCAATAAATTAATTAAATACAATTCCTACAAATAAATACAATTAAATAAACTAGCTAAAGTACAAAAAATAAAAAAGAACTAAGTTACAAAAAATAAAAAAATATCTACAAACATAAGAAAAATATTACAACAATTTTAAACTAATTACACCTACTCTAAGCCCCCTAATAAAATAACAAAGACCCCCAAAATAAAAAATGCCCTACCCTATTCTAAATTACTAAAGTTCAAAGCTCTTTTACCTTACCAGCCCTGAACAGGGCCCTTTGCGGGGCATGCCCCAAGAAGTTCAGCTCTTTTGCCTGTAAAAAAAAAAACATACAATACCCCCCCCCCAACATTACAACCCACCACCCACATACCCCTAATGTAACCCAAACCCCCCTTAAATAAACCTAACACTAAGCCCCTGAAGATCTTCCTACCTTATCTTCACCATACCAGGTTCACTGATCCGTCCTGAAGAGCTCCTCCGATGTCCTGATCCAAGCCCAAGCGGGGGGCTGAAGAGGTCCATGATCCGGCTGAAGTCTTCATCCAAGCGGGAGCTGAAGAGGTCCATGATCCGGATGAAGTCTTCATCCAAGCAGGAGCTGAAGAGGTCCATGATCCGGATGAAGTCTTCTATCAACGGCATCTTCAATCTTCTTTCTTCGGGAGCCATCATCTTCCATCAGACGCGGAACCATCCTCTTCTCCCGACGCCTACTAGCCGAATGACGGTTCCTTTAAGGGACGTCATCCAAGATGGCGTCCCTCGAATTCCGATTGGCTGATAGGATTCTATCAGCCAATCGGAATTAAGGTAGGAATATTCTGATTGGCTGATGGAATCAGCCAATCAGAATCAAGTTCAATCCGATTGGCTGATCCAATCAGCCAATCAGATTGAGCTTGCATTCTATAGGTGGCGACGGTGTAGGGGGGGCAGGATAGGGGTTAATACATTTAATATAGGTTGCGGCGGGTTCAGGGAGTGGCGGTTTAGGGGTTAATACATTTATTATAGTTGCGGTGGGCTCCGGGAGCGGCGGTTTAGGGGTTAATATGTATAGAGTAGCTTGCGGTGGGCTCCGGGAGCGGCGGTTTAGGGGGTAATAACTTTATTTAGTTGCGGCGGTGTAGGGGGGGACAGATTAGTGGTGTTTAGACTCGGGGTACATGTTAGGGTGTTAGGTGTAGACAGCTCCCATAGGAATCAATGGGATGTCTGTCAGCAGCGAACTTGTACTTTCGCTATGGTCAGACTCCCATTGATTCCTATGGGATCCGCCACCTCCAGGGGTGGCGGTTTGAAAACCAGGTACGCTGGGCCGTAAAGGTGCCAAGCGTACCTGCTAGTTTTTTGATAACTAGCAAAAGTAGTGAGAATGTGCCGCACTTGTGTGCGGACCATCTGGAGTGACGTAAGAATCGATCTGTGTCGGACTGAGTCCGGCGGATCGAAGCTTACGTCACAAAATTCTACTTTTGCCGGTCTCGAGCCTTTGATAACTAAGGCGTATCAGCCTCGCCACAAATACGCTGCGGAATTCCAGCGTATTTGAGGTTGACGGCTTGATAACTAGGTCCCACTGTATGTGAACCGCTCCTACACATAACATAGATTGGTGTGGCTGTAAAATAGCAGTGATAGGAATGTCTATTTGAATGTGACATTGGTAAAAGTACATTACGTAAGCATAAGCCTTAATTAGCTGAATAAGAGTTCTGTGCCATTGTGAGCTGCTAATGGGTGTTCATCGCGTTGTCCTGTGTCAAGCCGGGAGAGAAAATAAGTGTACCACCAGTCAGAGTTTATCCGATCCCAAGTCTGTCTACTGCTGGTGTGGTATTTATCTGAGGGGCCGGCATAATCTCACCGCGGCTTAAGGTTTGATGAGCGTAGACATTTGTCCATCTTGGGGACGATTGACCTGACCCCACTTCACAAATCAGCCTATGTGATGTCGTTCTCTATCGGTCTTCCAGGTTAGTGCTTAGTACCGGATCCTTAACCGACGTAAGTGCCGGAACATTAGACTCAGGCCTCAGCTCTCTTAGGTGATCCTGCAGCTTGTATTGCATTTCTGCTTGCATATATCGGCCAGAATAGCTGTGGTTTTAGGGAGAACAGTTAGTTCCAGATTGTTGAAGGACTGGAAGCAGACCGTGTTAGAAGGTCGGAGTTTATCGCCGCCATCTTGCCTCTCATGTGGGACAACAAACAGTTCACGGAGCTGCATAAGTAGATCTCTCATGTCTGAGAAGTGATCCTCCAAGATTTCACAGCAGCGGTCCTCACACTTGTGTAGTGCAGTCTCCGGGTCCATTTTGTTTGTATCAAAGTGAGAGTTCGTCAGAATCTTTAGCAGGGTTTGTACTCTAACTGATCCGGCAGATATACCAGGCCCCAAGACCTTGATGCGGCTGAAATAATGTAGTATGCCTCCGATTAAAGATTTGTGTGCAGGTCAGTAAGCAGGTATAATTACCCTTGACTTCTCAAGCGTGTATAGGTTTAAGTCACTTAAGAATTATATTCATGCACATCTTTAATTTTAATTATAGTATGGGAGCTCTATGGACACACGTCTGCTCTCCTTGTCAGTTGGCTCCGCCCCCCTCAATCAATGGATATTTTAAAGGGATAGGAAAGTAAAAATTTAAGTTTCATGATTTGGATAGAGCATGACATTTTAAAACACTTCAAAATTCACTTCTATTTTCAAATGTGCTTTGTTCTCTTGGTATCCCTTGTTGGAAAATAATACGCACATATCCTACACTAGTGGGAGCTAGCTGCTAATTGGTGCCTACACACATTTGTCTCTTGTGATTGGCTAAATAGATGTGTTCATCTAGCTGCAATGATGTTCCTTCAGCAAATGATAACAAGAGAATGAAGCAAATCCGACAATAGAAGTAAATTTGAAAGTTATTTAAAATTGCATTTTCTATCCAAATCATGAAAGAATATTTTGGGGTTTTATGTCCCTTTAAGAGCTGGGCCAGGTTTCTCTCTGCACCTGTGTCACCCCTCCTGATTGCAATCTATTTTTAAAAACCACCCCTACACAGGTATTATAAAATGGGCTGGCATATAAGATGACATTTCTTACTGAAAAAGAAATTCAAGAGAAGGAAGAAATACACTGAAAATAGCATGACAGTAAAGAGGTGATTTTATTTTCTGCTGTATCTGATTCATGGCAGTTTAATGTTAGGTGGGCTATCCCTTTGAGCTATCCCTTAAGACTCTATTGAATCAACATCAATTTGAATTTTAAAATCCTTGTCTAAAATATCACACTGGGTGTCCTAATGGCAGCATCAATGTTTACCTATAATACTAATTTCACATATACATACTTTCAAAGTATAATACACAATGTAACAAATGATCACTGATCAGTGAACAATGACACAAGTATGGGGCAATTTGATTCATTAGTGATAGTTTATAATGTGTATTTGAATCAGATTGACTGATGTCATAAATCATGTGATTATGCATAATCCAATCAAACTGGTGGAAAAATTCACTAGTGTGTGGGTTATTTAGAGTTTGCGTCATAATTGGTGCGAAAAGTGTTGAGTCAAATATGAAGCGAAGTGGAGAGTGGGACTTGTATTACATGGCTTAAACATGGCGCACATAGATTTTTCGAAAAAATAAAAAGGACGTTGTGTATTTCATTTTTATTTCTATATCTATTAGTGCAACAAGTTTGAGACAAAATTTTGCACCATATATGTAGAAAAAATATTGTCCCCTTGCCTTGTAATGAGAGACAAAGTTGTAACATAATCCATAAGTAGTAATGTATTTTTCATTTGTATCCCTATATCTACTAGTGCACCAAATGTGGAGCAATAATATTGTTTGATTTAGAAAGGGTATACAATTTTAATAAAGTTTCTAATTCACTTTTATTATGTAATATACTTCATTCTCTTGCAGCATAGAACATAAACTTTCTGTGTTTTCCGACTCCCATTGAGTTCTATGGCATCCGCGACCTAAAGGGTGGCAAATTGAAAACTAGGTACGCTGAGTTGGAAAAGACTCGAGCGGAACTGTAGAATTTTTGATAACTTTGTGAGAGCTTCAAATAATGTTGATTAGGAGGGTGAATGAACACGATTCCGCTCGAATACCACAGGTTTTCAACTTGCATCATATTGAGATCACGGGATTGTATGTTACGTCACAAATTTCAACATTTGCCGATGTTGACTCTTTGATAACTACGGTGGATCAATCTTGCGACAATTATGATGCGGAATTCCAGCGTATTTTCAGTTGACACTTTGATAAATAGGCCCCTAAGTGTCATAGAGATTACTAATCCGGGGTACCCACAATGTCAGTATCCAATATTAAAGTCCATAAAAGACTGAAGAAATGTCCTTTGGAGCAAAAAGGTGGGTAGCAACCTATGACATAAGTGAGTTATAGTTCAGCTTACACCGGTAGGTAAACGCACCTCATTCCACTGTAAAGACACATCCTCCGTTTTCATACCGATTCTCCCCTCTTCAAAAAAACCCCAGTAGTGGTTAGATAAAAATAAAGTGGTGATCACTGTGCTCGATCTTATTCACCACTGGGCTATTTAACGTAGCCAGATTTCGAAATAAAATCTGTGTTGCAGACAGTGAGCATGCTTTGTGCCTTCTCTTTCATTAGGGATTGAGGCTTCATAACTTCAGCTTTTAACAAAGTAGGCCTTTCACTTTTACCGATTCCATGGCTGTTTATTAAGGGCTCATCCAGAGGTCCCAAAAGACTCCCCTCCCTGTCTTCAAGAGAAGTTTGAGGAATGATAGGTGTGTCAGCCATTGAAAGTTCCACCATATTAGGATCTAAATGCAGAGTTGGCGCGCATGTGGGTTTGCAAGCGCGCAAGTGAATCAGTAATTCCTGCATGGCTGTTTCCAGTGCATTAAATGCTGGTAAGAGGTAAGCTGATAGTTATTATACTATGGTAATATTTATATGTGTACAATAAACTCAAGGCTGATTTAAAGGGTCATGAAACCCAAATGTTTCTTTCATGATTCAGATAGAGAACAGAAATTTAAAAAAGTTTCCAATTTACTTCTATTATCAAATTTGCTTCATTCTCATGGTATTCTTTGTTGAATAGATACTGTGACGTGAGTCACCAAGATCTGAGGGCCTGTTATGGAACATTTTTTGGCAGGAAGTACATGGGCTTAAGGATACCCAGAGACTGCATGGAAATGTGGAATTTTATATGCTGGACACCCCATGTACTTTCATAACTCTGTCTTATGTCCATGTCACCCTGTCATGGGTACAGGGTGTGAGTGCCCCTTGTGGGAGCAGTTGTGACTCTATAAACCAAGTGGGCATAAAGGACTTTATAGTTAATAAGAGCTGTTATTATATTCTGTATTAAGATGTATTTTATTTACGTTTCTGATCTGATTGTGTCTCAGGAGTCTGTCTGGGTAAACTGATTGTGTTCCTGTGTGATTATGTTAACTGGACTGCCCAAAATCAGATTATCTGAGTAAACTTTCTTCCCCAGTTAATTAACTTGATATGTTAATCTGTTTTACCTGTGAATAGACAATTGTTAGAGTTTTGATGTATTGTTCATATGTTTGCTTTACTGTTTAACCAATTCCCTCTGTAACCTGAAGCTCTGTGACTCTTTAATGCCAGGGTGTATAAATCTGTGTGCTGCTTTTAAATAAAGGGTTCATTTTATGTTCAGACCACTGAATGTTGTCTCAGTTCTGTTCACCTCTATAACTTTAGACTGTGGTCAAAGGGAGATACCAGAAGCTATTTCTCTGGATAAAGGAATGTCCAGGACAAGGGAAGTGTTCTGACGGAGGTACTCATCTGGGGTACCAGGCGGTCCGTCACAGATTCCTAGATAGGTAACGTGCACTACATGACAGGGAATAGGGCTGCTATCTAGTGCACTTGCTGATGTATACTAATGTAGAAACATTGCTGCCTTATAAGGGTGCAGACACGTGCAAACACCTGAACGCACCTTGTTGTTTTCCAACAAAGGATAACAAGAAAAAAAAACACAATTTGTCTGAATCATGAAATAAAAATGTTGTGGTTTAATGTCCCTTTAATCAAGCATCAAATATCCATTGGATTTTTTGCTAGTCTGTAATTAGATTTTATTTTAAAGCAAATGAATCAGTCCTTGAAACTGGTCTAAGCTTTTCAGCATATTGCAGGTTTGAACAATTCCAATTTCCTTTACTTTAAAAGATTACAATTAAAATAATGTTAGACACTCTTCTTTAGATAGTGAATCAGATTTTCCTTTGAGAGAGCAATAAATACAATTAAAGGAGCATAATTAGTTATTTATCTGATGCTCATTACTAAGTGGGGGACATCATTAGGATCTCAATGGACCGGTCGACTGTAATTGGTTTAATATGATAATCATCGCTTATCTTTATCCCTGGACATTCCTTTTCCCACCACAAATAGATGTAAAACATGAAACTGATTGCTTCCAGTGGTTTATGGGCGATTATTGGAGACTTTTTTTATATTTTATTTTTTTATTTTTCCAAATGCTTTATCGAAAATGATTGTATACAATAAAAGGTGATTACATATGCAACGAGTTTCAATTATTTTATTGACATAAAGATTAACAGATTTCTTCTTTCATTAGTTACATAGGTCAGGTTGCTTACATACGTTTTGGTTAATAAATAAGTGATGTTATAATAAAAATAAAATTAATCTGCACAAGATATAAAGTGAATGGTATGGTTCTTGCAGGAGGAAATATGAGTTTCAATCGCTTAGGTTTGCTTGTGGGTAGTTGACTGATTTGGAGTTGGTTGGTCATTCGAGTGTTTCCTTAGTAATGTGTGGCTTGCTACGTCGTGTTTTGGGGGTGTCAATATAGGGTAATGGTTTGCAGGTGGGGTGGGGTTTTTAAAGGGACATTATACACTCATTTTTTCTTTGCATAAATTTTTTGTAGATGATCTATTTATATAGCCCATAAAGTTTTTTTTTAAAATGTATAGTTTTGTTTATTTTTAAATAACATTGCTCTGATTTTCAGACTCCTAACCAAGCCTCAAAGTTTTATGTGAATACCGTCAGCTACCTTCTCCAGCTTGCTCCTGTTTGTGTAAAGGGTATTTTCATATGCAAAAGAAGGGGGAGGGGGAGTGTCTTATTTCCCACTTGCAGTGGGATTTCCAGCTACCTTTTCAACAAAGCTAAACCGAGAGCTTCTAAGTAAGTTTTTAAACAGTTTTATACTGGATTTTTATATCAGTATCTGTGCATCTTATTCTTTATAGTAGTGTCTATTACATGCAGTTATATAAAAATGAGTGTATACTGTCCCTTTAAGGTAGTGGACAAAAGGTTAGGTAGGGGTAATTTGGCAGGCTTGTTTTGGTGGTTTGTCTAGATTAAGACATTCTTCCCAGAGAAAGTATATTGGAGACTAGATCCAACTTGTATTATTTATTTAAAAGGGAAATAATAGTGAAAATTAAATTTTCATGATTAAGATAAAGCATTCAATTTTAAGAGACTTATAAATGTACTTAAACTACCAGATTTACTTTGTTCACCTGATATCCTTTGTTGAAGCATTCTGAGATAGATTATTTATGGATAGATAGATGATTATATATATATATATATATATATATATATATATATGTATATATATATATATATATATATATATATATATATACAGTATATATATATATATATGAATATCTATTTAGAAATACATAGAAAATATTCTGCTATGCAGGATATTGGAATGTGTAATATTTACATTAAATAAACACTATAACACTTTATTAAATTTCAATATTACATAAATAAGATTTCTTTTACAAAGATATGACGAGTCCACGGATTTCATCCTTACTTGTGGGATATTAACCTGCTGCTAACAGGAAGTGGCAAAGAGCACCACAGCAGAGCTGTATATATAGCCCCTCCCATTCCCCTCCACCCCCAGTCATTCTCTTTGCCTGTGTTATACTAGGAAGACATGGTAAAGTGAGGTGTTAGTTTTAGTTTCTTCAATAAAGAAGTTTTTTATTTTAAATGGTACCGGTGCGTACTATTTTCCTCAGGGGGATATGGAAGATGATTTCTGCCCTGAGGTTTGATGATCTTAGCATTTGTAACTAAGATCCACGCTGGTTCCCACAAGACTTCTGAAGGTAACCATGAGACATCTTCAGTGTGGAGACCGGTTTCATGCTACAAGTAGCATTAAGGTATGTGCAGCCTTTTTTTCTGAGGAGACTTGGTGTATCAGAACTGGCTGGCATTATTTCCCTGTATGGGGATTGGGTAAGCAGTAAAACCTATTTTAATAAGAGGGGTGTTACTGGAGTCCCTATATTATATTTATCTTTAGTTGATATTTGGGCACTATGTGACATGGGAGATAATGTAAAAAACAATGTTTTTTTTGTTTTTTTTTGGCACTTAAAACTTATTGGTTTTATGCTTGAGGGTTGTATTGTGTGTGTATTTCTTCTTTAGTGCAAAACCGCATTCCCATGCGGTGTTGTTTGGGCCTACTCCGACTTTTGACCTTAAGGGGCGGAGCCTATTTTGGCGCATTTCCTTCAGGCTTAGCAGCAGCAAACAGTGACTCCTGGCCTGTGTAGCCGGTCTGAAGGGTTGGAAACTTGATTCAAAGTACTCTGGGGGCAAGTAGGCGCCACAGCAGAGCTGTGGCAAGGTGTAGAGGGTATTTTTATCTATCTTTTGACTAGATGTTGCTATAAGTACTTCTAAAGCCTTATTCTGCCCTTGCTTCTGGTTGCAGTAATTTTTGGATTAATCAACGATATTTAAGTTAAATTTGGGAATAATTTAACGTTTTTTGTGCATTTTGGAAAAATTGCTCACTTTTTCTTTTCTTAAAGGCACAGTACACGTTTTTTTCTAATGTTTATTTTTTGCTATAAATAAGTGTTTAAATGACTTTTGTGTTATTACTAGTCTGTTCAACATGTCTGACATTGAGGTTTCCCATTGTTCTATGTGTTTAGAAGCTATTGTGCAACCCCCTCTAACATTGTGTAACTTTTGTACTGAAAGGGCTTTACAATGTAAAAAGCATATTTTAAATAAAGTAAGTGTGCCTAAGGATGATTCTCAGTCTGAAGAGAATCAGGATATACCATCCAATTCTCCCCAAGTGTCACAACCTTTTATGCCCACACAAGCGAAGCCAAGTACTTCTAGTGCGTCTAATTCCTTTACTCTGCAGGAGATGGCTGCAGTTATGTCAACTACCCTTACAGAGGTATTGTCTAAATTACCAGGGTTGCAGGGTAAACGCAGTAGGTCAAGTATTAATGTAAATACTGAATCCTCTGATGCTTTATTAGCTATTTCCGATGTTCCCTCACAGTGCTCTGAGTTGGGGATCAGGGAATTACTGTCTGAGGGTGACATTTCTGATTCAGGGAATGTTTTGCCTCAGACAGATTTGGATGCTATGTCATTTAAATTTAAGCTTGAACACCTCCGCCTGTTACTTAGGGAGGTTTTAGCGATTCTGGATGATTGTGACCCTATTGTGATTCCTCCAGAGAAATTGTGTAAAATGGATAAATATTTGGAAGTACCTACTTACACTGATGTTTTTCCGGTTCCTAAGAGAATTTCAGAAATTATTAGAAAGGAATGGGATAGACCAGGTATACCGTTTTCTCCCCTTCCTAATTTTAAGAAAATGTTTCCCATATCAGATACCATTCGGGACTCATGGCAAATGGTCCCTAAGGTAAAGGGAGCTATATATACCCTAGCTAAGCATACTACTATACCCATTGAGGATAGTTGTGCTTTCAAAGACCCTATGGATAAGAAATTAGAGGGTCTTCTAAAGAGATTATTTGTTAATCAGGGGTTTCTTTTACAACCTACGGCTTGCATTGTTCCAGTAACTACTGCAGTAGCTTTTTGGTTTGAGGTTCTAGAAGAGTCTCTTATGGTTGAGACTCCATTAGATGACATCTTAGATAGAATTAAGGCTCTCAAGCTAGCTAATTCTTTTATTACTGATGCCGCTTTTCAAATTGCTAAATAAGCGGCAAAAAATGCAGGATTTGCTATTTTAGCACGTAGGGCATTGTGGTTCAAATCTTGGTCTGCTGATGTGTCATCAAAACATAAGCTTTTAGCTATTCCCTTTAAAGGTAAGACCCTTTTCGGGCCAGAATTGAAGGAAATCATTTCTGATATTACAGGAGGTAAGGGCCATGCCCTACCTCAGGATAAATCGGTTAAAATGAGGGGTAAACAGAATAATTTTCCTTCCTTTCGGAACTTTTAAGGAGGACCCCCCGCTTCTTCTTCCTCAAAGCAGGAAGGGGATTTTACCCAATCTAAGTCAGTCTGGAGACCTAATCAGAACTGGAATAAGGGTAAACAATCCAAAAAGCCCGCTGCTGCTCCTAAGACAGCATGAAGGGGCAATCCCCCGATCTGGGACTGGATCTAGTATTGGGCAGACTCTCTTTCTTTGCTCAGGCTTGGGCAAGAGATGTTCAAGATCCCTGGGCACTAGAAATAGTGACCCACGGTTATCAATTGAAATTCAAGGACTTTCTCCCAAGAGGGAGATTTCATCTTTCAAAGTTATCTGCAAACTAGATAAAAAGAGAGGCATTCTTACGCTGTGTAAAAGACCTTTCTACAATGGGAGTAATTGGTCCAGTTCCAAAATTGGAACAGGGACAGGGGTTTTACTCAAACCTATTTGTGGTTCCCAAAAAAGAGGGAACTTTCAGACCCATTTTAGATCTCAAGTGTCTAAACAAGTTTCTCAGAGTCCCATCGTTCAAGATGGAGACTATACGAACAATCTTACCAATGATCCAGGAGGGTCAATATATGACTACCATGGATTTAAAGGATGCTTACTTTCATATTCCAATCCACAAGGATCATCATCGGTTTCTAAGGTTTGCCTTCTTGGACAAACATTATCAGTTCGTGGCTCTTCCTTTTTTGTTGGTCACAGCACCCATAATCTTCACAAAGGTTCTAGGGTCTCTTTTGGCGGTTCTCAGACCGCAAGGAATAGCGGTGGCACCTTATCTGGACGATATTCTGATTCAGGCGTCAACATATCATCTGACAAACTCTCACACGGACACAGTGTTGTCTTTTCTGAGAACCCACGGCTGGAAGGTGAACATAGAGAAGAGTTCACTTGTCCCACAGACAAGGGTTCCTTTCTTGGGAACTCTGATAGACTCGGTAGCCATGAAAATTTTTCTGACGGAGGTCAGAAAATCAAAGATTCTAAATACTTGCAGAGCACTTCAGTCCATTCCTCGTCCATCAGTGGCTCAGTGTATGGAGGTAATTGGATTTATGGTAGCGGCAATGGACATTGTTCCGTTTGCTCGCTTTTATCTCAGATCACTGCAACTGTGCATGCTCGGACAGTGGAATGGGGATTATGCAGATTTATCTCCTCAGATAAATCTGGATCAAGAGACCAGAAACTCTCTTCTTTGATGGTTGTCGCTGGATCATCTGTCCCAAGGGACTTGTTTCCGCAGACTCTCGTGGGTGATAGTGACAACAGATGCCAGCCTTCTGGGCTGGGGTGCAGTTTGGAACTCCCTGAAGGCTCAGGGTGTTTGGACTCAAGTGGAGTCTCTACTTCCAATCAATATTCTGGAACTGAGAGCAATATTCAATGCGATCAAGCGTGGCCTCAGTTGGCTTCGGCCAAATTCATCAGATTCAAGTCGGACAACATCACGACTGTGGCATATGTCATTCATCAAGGGGGAGCAAGGAGTTCCTTAGCGATGATAGAGGTATCCAAGATAATCAGTTGGGCGGAGGCCCACTCTTGTCATCTGTCAGCGATCTACATCCCAGGAGTAGAGAACTGGGAAGCAGATTTTCTAAGTCGACAGACTTTTCATCCGGGGGAGTGGGAACTTCACCCGGAGGTATTTGCCTCATTGATTCTCAAGATGGGGCAGACCGGAATTGGATTTGATGGCATCCCGACAGAATGCCAAGCTTCAAAGATACGGATCCCGGTCAAAGGATCCTCAGACCGAACTGATAGATGCCATGGCAGTGCCTTGGTTGTTCAGCCTAGCTTATGTGTTTCCGCCGTTTCCTCTCCTTCCACGTGTCTCTGCAGCTGACTGCGTGGAGATTGAATGCTTGATTTTATCGAAGCGAGAATTCTCTGATTCGGTTATCAATACTTTGATTCAGGCTAGAAAGCCTGTCACTAGAAAAATCTATCATAAGATATGGCGTAAATAACTTTATTGGTGTGAATCCAAGAGTTACTCATGGAGTAAAGTTAGGATTCCTAGGATTCTGTCTTTTCTCCAAGAAGGATTGGAGAAAGGGTTATCAGCGAGTTCCTTAAAGGGACAAATTTCAGCTTTGTCAATTCTGTTTCACAAACGTTTGGCAAATGTACCAGATGTTCAGTCTTTTTGTCAGGCTCTATCTAGGATTAAGCCTGTATTTAGACCTATTACTCCTCCCTGGAGTTTGAATTTAGTTCTTCGAGTTCTTCAAGGGGTTCCGTTTGAACCTATGCATTCCATAGATATTAAACTGTTATCTTGGAAAATTTTGTTTTTGGTTGCTATTTCTTCTGCTCGAAGAGTTTCTGAGCTTTCAGCGTTACAGTGTGATTCGCCTTATCTCATATTTCATTCTTACTTCCTAAGGTTGTTTCGAATAAGAATATTAATCAGAAAATTGTTGTTCCTTCCTTGTGTCCTAATCCTTCTTCTAAGAAGGAGTGTATGTTACATAACTTGGACGTGGTCCGTGCCTTAAAGTTTTACTTACAGGCAACTAAGGATTTCAGTCAATCATCTTCATTATTCATTGTTTATTCTGGAAAGCATAGGGGTCAGAAAGCTACGGCTACCTCTCTTTCTTTTTGGCTGAGAAGTATCATCCGCCTGGCATATGAGACTGCTGGACAGCAGCCTCCTGAAAGAATTTTGGCTCATTCTACTAGGGCTTTGGCTTCCACATGGGCTTTTAAAAACGATGCATCTGTTGAACAGATTTGTAAGGCTGCGACTTGGTCGTCCCTTCACACTTTTTCCAAATTTTCCAAATTTGATACTTTTGCTTCTTCTGATGCTATCTTTGGGAGAAAGGTTCTTCAAGCAGTGGTGCCTTCTGTTTAGGTTCCTGTCTTGTCCCTCCCTTTAATCCGTGTCCTATTGCTTTGGTATTGGTTTCCCACAAGTAAGGATGAAATCCATGGACTCGTCATATCTTTGTAAAAGAAAACAAAATTTATGCTTACCTGATAAATTACTTTCTTTTACGATATGACAAGTCCACGGCCCACCCTGTTCTTTTTAAGACAGTTTTTCTTTGTATTTTTTGTAAACTTCAGTCACCTCTGCACCTTTTAGCCTTTCCTTTTTCTCTTCCTATACCTTCGGCCGAATGACTGAGGGTGGAGGGGAAGGGGAGGGGCTATATATACAGCTCTGCTGTGGTGCTCTTTGCCACTTCCTGTTAGCAGCAGGTTAATATCCCACAAGTAAGGATGAAATCCGTGGACTCGTCATATCGTAAAAGAAAGTAATTTATCAGGTAAGCATAAATTTAGTTTTTTAATGTTTTCATCTACTTAACTGCAAAGGGCTCTAATGTACTTATAAATATATACTGTATATCTATATATGTGTACATATGTATTTATGTGTTTATATCTGTTTATATGTCTGTTAATGCAAATATACACATATAGATACATCTATATATATATATATATATATATATATATACTGTACATACATCGTCCATCTTTAGACATGCCTTTTGCCTGCCATTTTTTTCTCTAACATCCTAAGATCTCATATCTTTGAGCCCTTATAACATTTGTGCAATATATATATTTTTTAATAATATTTATTACATAGTGTTATGAGTGTAATTGTACTTTGCAATTTTTTTTTTATGTTTTTTATGCAACTTTTTTGTTTTGCAAAACATTTAACCCGAGCTCTGAAGTCGCGGTAATCATTCTAGCATAAATCACGATTGCGCTCCAGCTATCATGTTTACTTTCAACTAGTAGTACCATTAGTAAGCCTGACGAGCATAAACAACCGTGATACACCCCTTATCGCTTGCGTGCAAATGTTTGCTCTCCACTCTGAATCTGGCCCATAGTTAAATGTATACAAGCAATAGTGCAATAACAAAATGCTCTATCACATTAGAACATTTTATTTTGGTGCTCTTATGTCTCTTCATTAACACTGTGGGGCCAATTTATGAAAGTGCGAGCAGACATGATATGATGTAGCGTATCATGTCCGCCGCACATCGATAAATGCTAACAGCATACGCTGTCGGCATTTATCATTGCACAAGCAGTTCTTGTGAACTGCTTGTGCTATGCCATCCCTGCAGATTTGCAGCCAATCGGCCACTAGCAGGGGGTGTTAATCAGCCCGATCGTATAGGATCGGGGAGATTGATGTCCGCAGCCTCAGAACAGGAGGACAAGACCGCTGCTTCATAAATGCTGTTTCCAGCGAGCCTGTTTTCCGTTTGGATAATTCGGCCCCTGTGAGTCTTTTAATGTTGGTCAATAGCTTAGCGTTAGAGTTAAGCGCTGGCTGCTAAAGAGGAGTGCTCTATGGTTAGCTCGATGGGAGCCCATATTAACACTAACATTAGCCCTGTCTGTGTGATGTGTGCTAAGCACTATTTGTATTGCTCAAGTCAGAAGGGACTTTGCAGCAGGTCTGGTCATAAAGTTTGCACATGAACTTTAAAAGGCTTGTGAGCAGTCTGTGGTTGCTTATTGTTCTTTGAAGTTCCTCTAATCATAGCTTGACCCCAGCTTGTTACCTGGACCACTCTACCTGATTATCCCTATAATGCAGGTAGGGAAGCAGACAGGCAGTATTAAAGAGATACTAAACCCAAAATGTTTCTTTCATGATTCCGATAGAGCATGCAATTTTAAGTAACTCTGTTATTTACTCCTATTATCATTTTTTCTTTGTTCTTTTGCTATTTTTATTTAAATAGCTGGAATGTGAAGCTTATGAGCCGCCCCATTTTAGGTTCAGCACCCTGGATAGCGCTTGCTGTTTGGTGGCTACATTTAGCCACGGATAAGCAAGCATAACCCAGGTTCTGAACCAAAAATGAGCCGGCTCCTAGGCTTTACATCCCTGCGTTTTAAATAAAAATAGCAAAAGAACAAAGAACAGCCAATAGAATGCAAGTTCAATACGATTGGCTGATTGGATCAGCAAATCGGATTGAACTTCAATCTGATTGGCTGATTGCATCAGCCAATCAGATTTTTTTCTACCTTAATTCCGATTGGCTGATAGAATTCTATCAGCCAATCGGAATTGAAGGGACGCCATCTTGGATGACGTCCCTTAAAGGAACCTTCATTCGTTGTTAGTCCGTCGGTAGAAGAGGATGGCTCTGCGTCGGCTTCTTTGAAGATTGCTCCGCTCCGGATGGATGAAGATTGAAGACACCATCTGGATGAACACTTCTACCGGATGGAGGACCTCTTCTTGCCCCGCTTGGATGAAGACTTCTACCGGATGAAGGACCTCCTCTGCGCACCTTGGATGAAGAATTCAGCTCGGCTGAGTGAAGACGACTCAAGGTAGGATGATCTTCAGGGGGTTAGCGATAGGTTTTTTAAGGGGGGTTTGGGTGGGTTAGAGTAGGGGTATGTTGGTGGTGGGTTGTAATGTTGGGGGGGTATTGTATTTTATTTTCAGGTAAAAGAGCTGATTACTTTGGGGCAAGGCCCCGTAAAAAGCCCTTTTAAGGGCTGGTAAAAGAGCTGATTACTTTTGTATTTTAGAATATTGTAGGGAATTTTTTATTTTGGGGGGCTTTTTTATTTTATTAGGGGGCTTAGATTAGGTGTAATTAGTTTAAACTGCTTGTAATTCTTTTTTATTTTTTTTAATTTAGTGTTTGTTTGTTTTTTGTATTATAGAATAGTTTATTTCTCTTGTAAGGTGTATCCAGTCCACGGATTCATCCATTACTTGTGGGATATTCTCCTTCCCAACAGGAAGCTGCAAGAGGACACCCACAGCTCTCGACAAGAAAGGAAGTATCAAGAGATATGTGGTGATTTAGTGTAGTTTATCTTCAATCAAAAGTTTGTTATTTTTAAATGGTACCGGCGATTGTACTGTTTTTACCTCAGGCAGAAATTAGAAGAAGAGTTCTGCCTGAGGTTTTTGATGATCTTAGCAGGTTGTAACTAAGGTCCACTGCTGTTCTCACACATAACTGAAGAGTATGGGAAAACTTCAGCTGGGGGAATGGCCTGCAGAATTAACTGCTCTGAGGTATGTTCAGTATATTTTTTTCTAGAGAGATGATAAGGTCTAGAAAATGCTGACAGTGCCTGATATATTTAAGGTAAGCCTGATTACAGTGATTTAATAAACGACTGGGATCATGCTTGCAGTATAGGGTAATATTCATGTTACTTGCTCTTATTACTTAGTATATAAAACGTTTGCATGATGTATAAAAAATGTTTTTTACTGAGGGTGATAAATCTTTATTTGGGGCCTAGTTTTCCACATGGCTGACTAGGAGTAGTTATTTATGGCCCTTTCCCTTTGAGTGCATGGTGAGAGGGGCCTATTTTCGCGCTCAAATTGCGCAGTAGTTTTTACAGTCTGAGACATCCAGCTTCGCTGAAGGAGTCCCCTGACTGTAAAGGGGACTCCTTTTATGGGCAGGTACGAGCCACAGTAGAGCTGTGGCAGTTTGCTTGTGACTGTTTATAACGGTTTTACCGTTTTTTTTATTTGTTTTTGAGCCTGAGGGGTTAATCATCCATTTGCAAGTGGGTGCAATGCTATTTTAGTCTATTATACACACTGTAAAAATTTCGTAGAGTTTACTGCTTTTTTTCACTGTTTTGCAGTTTATGTGATTGTTTTTTTCCCTTAAAGGCACAGTACCGTTTTTTATATTCTGCTTTTTCACATTTATTAAAGTGCTTTTTCACATTTATTAAAGTGTTTGCTGGTCTCATTACTAGTCTGTTAAACATGTCTGACATAGAGGAAACTCCTTGTTCATTATGTTTAGAAGCCATTGTGGAACCCCCTCTTAGAATGTGTACCAAATGCACTGATCTTACTATAAATTTTAAAGACCATATTCTGGCTTGTGCAATGTGCAGAAGCCGAAGCAGGAGAGCTTCTATCTGTGGGTGAAAATTTTTCTGATTCAGGGAAGACACTTCAACCTGATTCTGATATGTCTACATTTAAATTTAAACTTGAACACCTCCGCGTGTTGCTCAGGGAGGTTTTAGCAACTCTGGATGACTGTGACGCCATTGTAGTCCCAGAGAAATTGTGTAAGTTGGATATATACTATGCAGTGCCTGTTTACACTGATGTTTTTCCAATCCCTAAGAGGTTTTCAGAAATTATTACTAAGGAATGGGATAGACCAGGTGTACCATTCTCTCCCCCTCCTGTTTTTAAAAAGATGTTTCCTATAGATGCCGCTACACGGGACTTGTGGCAGACGGTCCCTAAGGTGGAGGGAGCAGTCTCTACCCTAGCGAAGCGTACAACTATCCCGGTCGAGGACAGTTGTGCTTTTCTAGATCCAATGGACAAAAAATTAGAGGGTTACCTTAAGAAAATTTTTATTCAACAAGGTTTTATTCTCCAGCCTCTTGCATGCATTGCCCCAGTCACTGCTGCTGCGGCTTTCTGGTTTGAGTCTCTAGAAGAGGCTCTACAGGTAGAAACCCCGTTGGATGATATCCTTGACAAGCTTAAAGCTCTTAAGCTAGCCAATTCATTTGTTTCTGACGCCGTTGTTCATTTAACCAAGCTAACGGCTAAAAACTCAGGTTTCGCTATTCAGGTGCGTAGGGCGCTATGACTTAAATCCTGGTCAGCTGACGTTACTTCAAAGTCTAAGATTCTCAACATACCCTTCAAGGGGCAGACCCTATTCAGGCCTGGACTGAAGGAGATCATTTCTGATATTACTGGAGGAAAAGGTCACGCTCTTCCTCAGGATAGGTCCAACAAATTAAGGACCAAACAGACTAATTTTCGTTCCTTTTGAAACTTCAAGAGTGGCGCAGCTTCAACTTCCTCTAATACAAAACAAGAGGGAAATTTTGCCCAGTCCAAGCCGGTCTGGAGACCTAACCAGGCTTGGAACAAAGGAAAGCAGGCCAAAAAACCTGCTGTTGCCTCTAAAACAGCATGAAGGGTCAGCCCCCGATCTGGAAACGGATCTAGTAGGGGGCAGACTTTCTCTCTTTGCCCAGGCTTGGGCAAGAGATGTCCAGGATCCCTGGGCATTGAAAATTGTGTCCCAGGGATATCTTCTGGACTTCAAAGCTTCTTCCCCAAAAGGGAGATTTCATCTCTCACAATTATCTGCAAACCAGATAAAGAGAGAGGCATTCTTACATTGTGTTCAAGATCTCCTAGTTATGGGAGTGATCCACCCAGTTCCAAAGGAGGAACAGGAGCAAGACTTCTATTCAAATCTGTTTGTAGTTCCCAAGAAAGAGGGAACCTTCAGACCAATCTTAGATCTCAAGATCCTAAACAAATTTCTCAGGGTCCCATCCTTCAAGATGGAGACTATTCAAACCATCCTACCTATGATCCAGGAGGGTCAATATATGACTACCGTGGACTTAAAGGATGCTTATCTTCACATTCCGATACACAGAGATCATCATCGGTTTCTCAGGTTCGCCTTCCTAGACAGGCATTACCAGTTTGTGGCTCTTCCCTTTGGGTTAGCTACGGCACCAAGAATCTTTACGAAGGTTCTAGGGTCACTCCTAGCAGTCCTAAGGCCGCAGGGAATAGCAGTAGCCCCTTACCTAGATGACATTCTGATACAGGCGTTGAATTTTCAAATCGCCAGGTCCCATACGGACATTGTTCTGGCATTCCTGAGGTCTCATGGGTGGAAGGTGAATGAAGAAAAGAGTTCTCTATCCCCTCTCACAAGAGTTTCCTTCCTAGGAACTCTGATAGATTCTGTAGAAATGAAGATTTACCTGACAGAGGCCAGGTTGTCAAAACTTCTAAATTCCTGCCGTGTTCTTTATTCTACTTCTCGCCCTTCAGTGGCTCAGTGTATGGAAGTAATCAGCTTAATAGTAGCGGCAATGGACATAGTGCCATTTGCCCGCCTACATCTCAGACCGCTGCAACTTTGCATGCTCAGTCAGTGGAATGGGGATTACACAAATTTGTCCCCTCTACTAAATCTGGATCAAGAGACCAGGGATTCTCTTCTCTGGTGGCTATCTCGGGTCCATCTGTCCAAGGGTATGACCTTCCGCAGGCCAGATTGGACAATAGTAACGACAGATGCCAGCCTTCTGGGCTGGGGTGCAGTCTGGAACTCCCTGAAGGCTCAGGGCTCATGGACTCAGGAGGAGGCACTCCTTCCGATAAACATTCTGGAACTAAGAGCGATATTCAATGCTCTTAAGGCTTGGCCTCAGCTTGCTGCGGTCAGGTTCATCAGATTTCAGTCGGACAATATCACGACTGTAGCCTACATCAACCATCAAGGGGGAACAAGGAGTTCCCTAGCAATGTTAGAGGTTTCAAAAATAATTCTATGGGCAGAGGTTCACTCTTGCCATCTATCAGCTATCCATATCCCAGGAGTAGAGAACTGGGAGGTGGATTTTCTAAGTCGGCAGACTTTTCATCCGGGGGAGTGGGAACTCCATCCAGAGGTATTTGCACAGTTGATTCAACTTTGGGGCAAACCAGAACTGGTTCTCATGGCGTCTCGTCAGAATGCCAAGCTTCCTTGTTATGGATCCAGGTCCAGGGATCCCAAGGCAGCGCTGATAGATGCTCTAGCAGCGCCTTGGTCCTTCAACCTGGCTTATGTGTTTCCACCGTTTTCTCTGCTCCCTCATCTGATTGCCAAGATCAAGCAGGAGAGAGCTTCTGTGATTTTGATAGCACCTGCGTGGCCACGCAGGACTTGGTATGCAGATCTGGTGGACATGTCATCCCTTCCACCATGGACTCTGCCGCTGAGGCAGGACCTTCTACTTCAGGGTCCTTTCAACCATCCAAATCTAATTTCTCTGCGTCTGACTGCTTGGAGATTGAATGCTTGATTTTATCAAAGCGTGGTTTCTCTGAGTCGGTCATTGATACCTTAATTCAGGCTCGAAAGCCGGTCACCAGGAAAATCTATCATAAGATATGGTGTAGATATCTTCATTGGTGTGAATCCAAAGGTTACTCATGGAGTAAGGTCAGGTCTCCTAGGATATAATCTTTTCTCCAAGAAGGATTGGAGAAGGGATTGTCTGCTAGTTCCTTAAAGGGACAGATTTCTGCTCTGTCTATTCTTTTGCACAAGCGTCTGGCTGGTACTCCAGATGTTCATGCGTTTTGTCAGGCTTTAGTTAGAATCAAGCCTGTGTTTAAACCTGTTGCTCCGCCATGGAGTTTAAATTTGGTTCTTAAGGTTCTGCAAGGGGTTCCGTTTGAACCTTTGAATTCCATAGATATTAAACTTTTATCTTGGAAAGTTCTGTTTTTAGTAGCTATCTCCTCGGCTCGAAGAGTTTCGGAGTTATCTGCTTTACATTGTGATTCCCCTTATCTCATTTTCCATGCGGATAAGGTAGTGTTACGTACCAAACCTGGTTTTCTTCCTAAGGTGGTATCTAATAAAAATATCAATCAGGAAATTGTTGTTCCTTCACTATGTCCTAATCCTTCTTCAAAGAAGGAACGTCTTTTACAAAATCTAGATGTGGTTCGTGCTTTAAAATTTTATTTACAAGCTACGAAGGATTTTCGTCAAACATCTGCTTTGTTTGTGGTCTACTCTGGACAGAGGAGAGGCCAAAAGGCTTCGGCAACTTCTCTTTCTTTTTGGCTAAGAAGTATAATCCGCTTAGCTTATGAGACTGCTGGCCAGCAGCCTCCTGAAAGAATTACAGCTCATTCCACTAGAGCAGTAGCTTCCACATGGGCTTTTAAGAATGAGGCTTCTGTTGAACAGATTTGTAAGGCGGCGACTTGGTCTTCGCTTCATACTTTTTCTAAATTCTACAAATTTGATACTTTTGCTTCTTAAGAGGCTATTTTTGGGAGAAAGGTCTTACAGGCAGTGGTGCCTTCCATTTAAGCGTCTGCCTTGTCCCTCCCTTCATCCGTGTCCTATAGCTTTGGTATTGGTATCCCACAAGTAATGGATGAATCCGTGGACTGGATACACCTTACAAGAGAAAACAAAATTTATGCTTACCTGATACATTTATTTCTCTTGTGGTGTATCCAGTCCACGGCCTGCCCTGTCATTTTAAGGCAGGTGTTTTTTATTTTTAAACTACAGTCACCACTGCACCCTATAGTTTCTCCTTTCTCTTGCTTGTCTTCGGTCGAATGACTGGGAGTGGCAGTTAGGGGAGGAGCTATATAGACAGCTCTGCTGTGGGTGTCCTCTTGCAGCTTCCTGTTGGGAAGGAGAATATCCTACAAGTAATGGATGAATCCGTGGACTGGATACACCACAAGAGAAATACATTTATCAGGTAAGCATAAATTTTGTTTTTATTGTATTTTATTTTAGGTAATTGAAGGTAATTTATTTAATTAATTTAATGATAGTGTAGTATTAGGTTTAATTGTAACTTAGGTTAGGATTTATTTTACATGTAATTTTGTATTTATTTTAACTAGGTAGCTATTAAATAGTTATTAACTATTTAATAGCTATTGTACCTAGTTAAAATAAATACAAAGTTGCCTGTAAAATAAATATAAATCCTAAAATAGCTACAATGTAATTATTAGTTATATTGTAGCTATATTAGGGTTTATTTTATAGGTAAGTATTTAGTTTTAAATAGGAATAATTTAGTTAATTTTAGGAATATTATTTTGTTTCATTTAAATTATATTTAACTTAAGGGGGTGTTAGGGTTAGAGTTAGGTTTAGGGGTTAATAAATTTATTATAGTAGCGGCGCCGGTGCGGGCGGGAGATTAGGGGTTAATAATTGTAGGTAGGTGGCGGTGATGTTAGGGAGGGCAGATTAGGGGTTAATAAAATTTATTCTAGTGTTTGCGAGGCGGGAATGCGGCGGTTTAGGGGTTAATACATTTATTATAGTGGCGGCGAGGTCCGGTCGGCAGATTAGGGGTTAATAAGTGTAGTTAGGTAGCGGCGACGTTGGAGGGGGCAGATTAGGGGTTAATAAATATAATATAGGGGTCGGCGGTGTTAGGGGCAGTAGATTAGGGGTTCATAAGTATAATGTAGGTTGCGGTGGTGTCCGGAGTGGCAGATTAGGGGTTAATAAGTGTAAGGTTATGGGTGTTTAGACTCGGGGTTCATGTTAGGGTGTTAGGTGCAGACTTAGAAACTGTTTCCCCATAGGAAACAATGGGGCTGTGTTAGGAGCTGAACGCTGCTTTTTTGCAGGTGTTATTTTTTTTTTCAGCCCAAACTGCCCCATTGTTTCCTATGGTGATATCATGCACGAGCACGTTTTAGCTGCTTACCGCTACCGTAAGCAACTCTGGTATTGAGGGTTGAAGTGGAGCTAAGTTAGGCTCAACACACCCTTTTTTTAGCCTAACGCAGCCCCTCAGACAACTGTGTTGGCAAAAAAGCAGCGTTAGCTACGCGGCTTTTTAACGACAAAACTCTAAATCTAGCGGAATGTTTTCTCACTGCACTCCTTTCACTCATATGGACCTACGGATCTGAGCCTTAGTTCACTCTCTCCACAGTGAACTATCAGTTCTCCCAATACAAAATGTGATTTAATAATAAGGTTGGCAACCACATCAAGTAGGTAACGTTCTGCAAATAAAACTTTTCGCAAGACCAAAGGAAATCATCTATGGGATTTATTCAATGCAACACCCAAGCTTTATTGCAAAAGCAGATTATCAACGGTGACAAAACTGTATCTACATAACTTGCTATATTAAAGATCCATTAAATACAGCAGAATTGAATAATCAACAAATACATAATAAAAAGATTATGGAATAATACTTAGGGCCCCATTTATAAAGTTGTGTAAGCAGCTTCAAGGTCGTTTCATGTGAGCCTGCAACCAACAGTTTAGAAAGCACCAATTGTACAACCGATTCATATCATGTTCTCAACCTTAGAGGTTGCAGATTTCAGACAATCTGTACTTGTTAGTCTGGAATGACTAACAATTCCTGTTTTTGCTGGGTTGCACAAGCGATTGCCAATGCTGTTCTGGAGGTTCCAAAGGCGTATGGACATGTTTTATCTATGAGAAACTTGTCTGCATGCAACGTAATATATCTCGCCCTTACTCTGAATTTCAAATGAGTAATAGATTTTTTTCAGACAATTTTTTTAAAGCTATACCCATTTTCAATGCAGCTTGTATCATGTGATTGCCATCAGCCAATCACAAAACACATACATGTATATCCTGTGAACTCTTGCACATGCGCAGTAGGAGCTGGTTCTTTAGTAGATGTGCATATAAAAAGATTGTGCACATTTTGCAAATAGAAGTAATATGGAAAGTTTTTGAATTGTATGCTGTATCTGAATAATGAAAGTTTAATTCTGACTTTAGTGTCTCTTTAAAAAGTGCTTCTTCAGAGATTTACTCATACAGTCTAGTCTTCCTCTGAAGAACCAGCTCTGTAACCTTGTGTGATATCAGTATCAGCAGATCTACTCATACAGTCTAGTCTCTCGCTGAAGAACCGGCTCTTTCTCCTTGTGTGATATCAGTATCAGCAGATCTACTCATACAGTCTAGTCTCTCGCTGAAGAGCCAGCTCTTTCTACTTGTGTGATATCAATATCAGCAGATCTACTCATACAGTCTAGTCTCTCTCTGAAGAACCGGCTCTGTCTCCTTGTGTGATATCAGTATCAGCAGATTTACTCATACAGTCTAGTCTCTCTCTGAAGAACCGGCTCTGTAACCTTGTTTGATATCAATATCAGCAGATCTACTCATATAGTCTAGTCTCTCTCTGAAGAACAGGCTCTGTCTCCTTGTGTGATATCAGTATCTGCAGATTTACTCATACAGTCTAGTCTCTCTCTGAAGAACCAGCTCTGTCACCTTGTGTGATATCAGTATCAGCAGATCTACTCATACAGTCTAGTCTCTCTCTGAAGAACCAGCTCTGTAACCTTGTGTGATATCAGTATCAGCAGATCTACTCATACAGTCTAGTCTCCCTCAGAAGAACCAGCTCTGTAACCTTGTGTGATATCAGTATCAGCAGATCTACTTGTGGTTAATTAAAAAGGTACTCATACAGTCTCCCTCTGAAGAAATGGTTCTGTCACCTTGTGTGATATCAGCAGATCTACTCATACAGTCTAGTGTACCAGATCTACTCATACAGTGTAGTCTCTCTCTGAAGAACTGGCTCTGTCACCTTCTGTTATATCAGTGCCAGCAGATCTACTCATACAGTCTAGTCTCTCTCTGAAGAACTGGCTCTGTCACCTTCTGTTATATCAGTGTCAGTAGATCTACTCATACAGTCTAGTCTCTCTCTGAAGAACCCGCTCTGTCACCTTGTGTGATATCAGTATCAGCAGATCTACTCATAGAGTCTAGTCTCTGTCACCTTGTGTTATATCAGTGTCAGCAGATCTACTCATAGTTTCTAGTCTCCCTCTGGAGAACCGGCTCTGTCACCTTGTGTGATATCAATATCAGCAGATCTACTCATACAGTCTAGTCTCCCTCTGAAGAACTGTCTCTGTCTCCTTGTGTGATATCAGTATCAGCAGATCTACTTGTGGTTATTAATTAAAAAGGTACTCATACAGTCTAGTCTCCCTCTGAAGAAATGGTTATGTCATCTTGTGTGATATCAGTATCAGCAGATCTACTCATACAGTCTAGTCTCCCTCTGAAGAACTGGCTCTGTCACCTTGTGTGATATCAGTGTCAGCAGATCTACTCATACAGTCTAGTCTCCCTCTGAAGAACCAGCTCTGTAACCTTGTGTGATATCAATATCAGCAGATCTACTCATACAGTCTAGTCTCCCTCTGAAGAACTGGCTCTGTCACCTTGTGTGATATCAGTGTCAGCAGATCTACTCATACAGTCTAGTCTCCCTCTGAAGAACCGGCTCTGTCACCTTGTGTGATATCAGTATCAGCAGATCTACTCATACAGTCTAGTCTCCCTCTGAAGAACCAGCTCTGTAACCTTGTGTGATATCAATATCAGCAGATCTACTCATACAGTCTAGTCTCCCTCTGAAGAACCAGCTCTGTAACCTTGTGTGATATCAATATCAACAGATCTACTCATACAGTCTAGTCTCCCTCTGAAGAACCAGCTCTGTAACCTTGTGTGATATCAGTATCAGCAGATCTACTCATACAGTCTAGTCTCCCTCTGAAGAACCAGCTCTGTAACCTTGTGTGATATAAGTATCAGCAGATCTACTCATACAGTCTAGTGTAGCAGATCTACTCATTCAGTCTAGTCTCTGTCACCTTGTGTAATATCAGTATCAGCAGATCTACTCAGTTTCTAGTCTCCCTCTTAAGAACCGGCTCTGTCACCTTGTGTGATATCAGTATCAGCAGATCTACTCATACAGTCTAGTGTAGCAGATCTACTCATTCAGTCTAGTCTCTGTCACCTTGTGTAATAGTATCAGCAGATCTACTCAGTTTCTAGTCTCCCTCTGAAGAACCGGCTGTGTCACCTTGTGTGATATCGGTATCAGCCGATCTAGTCATACAGTCTAGTCTCCCTCTGAAGAACCAGCTCTGTCACCTTGTGTGATATCAGTATCAGCAGATCTACTCATACAGTCTAGTCTCCCTCTGAAGAGCCAGCTCTGTAACCTTGTGTGATATCAGTTTCAGCAGATCTACTCATAATGTCTAGTCTCCCTCTGAAGAACCAGCTCTATCACCTTGTGTGATATCAGTATCGGCAGATCTACTCATACAGTCTAGTGTAGCAGATCTACTCATTCAGTCTAGTCTCTGTCACCTCCCAGATAGCATGTATTTTTGTTGCAAGTTTGAAAATGAATTGTTAAACTCTTGCTAGACTTGCCAAGCTTCAAAAGTTAGCAGCACATTTGTTGCAAGTCTGCGTAGAAAGTCTTCAGAATAGACTTGCTTTGTAAATTTGCTGCAAGTTTGCCACAATTGTGTATAGCTTGTGTTTTTTTTTCTGTTAAAATTGCAAAGGAATTGCTAAACTCTTGCTAGACTTGCCAAGCTTCAAATTTTGCAGCACATTTGTTGCAAGTCTGCATAAAAAGTCTTTAGAATAGATTTGCTTTACAAATTAGATGCAAATCTTCTGCCAGATTACAAGTGGCACAGCCCTTTTGGGCACACAGATAAGACCATTCATTTTGCAAGTTGAAAGTAAATGCGAACGCAAGAGTGCAATCACGATTTAGGGTTAATGTGACTTCAGAGCTATGGTTAACTGTTACACTCGACTAAATAGTTGCCCGATACACATCAAAAACATATGTAACAGTACAGTTACATTCATATTGACACTGTCTGATAGAAATTATTGCATAAAAATATTGCACTGCAAAGTTAAAAGAGTGCAAAAATATGAAAACACACATGACAGCTGTTATTTTTTGTTCTTGTTCAAAATAAGGCTCCATTAAAGTCTAGGGGGAATACGATCCTATGCTCTCAAATTCGCATAGCCTTTTTTTTCTGCAGAAGGATGCAACAACGAGAGAGCAAAATTGTTACTTCCAACCTGTAATAAGTGAACAACTGGGTGCACAATAGTAAAAAATTGAGTGCAGATAACACGCTCGCAGGAGTGCAAAATTGTGCTCCACTCTTAGGGGCATATATATCAAGCTCCGTTGCTCCATAACTTGTCCGTCTGCTCCATAAACTGTCCGCCTGGTCTGAGGCGGCGGACAGAAATCAACCCGATCGTATATGATCGGGTTGATTGACACCCCCTGCTAGCGGCCAATTTGCAGGGGGCAGCATTGCACCAGCAGTTCACAAGAACTGCTTAAGCAATGATAAATGCCGACAGCGTATGCTGTCGGCATTTATTGATGTGTGGCGGACATGATACACTACTTCATATTATGTCCGCTCGCACATTGATAAATATGTCCCTTAATCTTGCCCTTTATGTTTCCCCTACATAATTTTAATTTGGGTATCTAAAAATTCCCTATTCCTTGATTTTACATATTTATTGATTTGAAGATACTTTGCATTGATTATACTTACATTGAAGTCATACCGTGGAAGTAATAATTTCTTTGACTCATCTTTTTATACTAGCTATGTCACTTTTAGCACCTTTAGGAATTATTTCAACATATATTAAAATATATTATATAAGATAATATATAATGAAACTGAATTTTACTATTTACCTTTTGAAAAGCTGCAAACTAAATATTTATTATGTAACAAAGGGCCATAATCCTCCTCATTCTGAATTAGAAACTAAAATATATTCAAGGGAATCATTGTCAATATTTTTTTCTGAATTTCTTCTCTCTCTATGCTGGCAGGTTTTTTTTATCATCCGATAAGACAACTCTGTTTAACAATATTGCTTTCACTTTAATAAAACACATCATAATAAAAGGTCACTTCTCTTTTTGACTCATCTGGACTCCAGTCCAGTCTGGACTATTATAGTCAGGGATCAGGGTGGGGAGCAGACACCTATGCATGCAAATGCACTGAATTTGTCAAGTTTGTGCGAGTGAAGCTCTAGGGGTCGATTTATCGACACCCTTATGCATCTGTTTCCGCGCGAGCCTTTGGGCTCGCTGGAAACAGGAGTTAAGAAGCAGTGGTCTTATGACCGCTGCTCCTTAACTCATCTGCCACCTCTGAGGTGGCGGACAGCAATCAGCCCAATCGGATACGATCGGGATGATTGACACCCCCTGCTAGCGGCCACGAATGTGCAGGGGGTGGCATTGCACAAGCATTTCACTATAAATGCTTGTGCAATGATAAATGCTGACAGCGTATGCTGTCAGCATTTATTGACGTGCGGCGGACATGATCTGCTACAGCGGATCATGTCCGCCCGCACATTAGTCAATCGCCCCCCCCCCCCTAGCGCAAACTGTTAGGGTTTTTAAAAAAATGTGCACCAAATACAACATAAGTACATTAAAATAAAGTGTTACACCCATATATACACTACCTGATAAAATAATTAATTGAAATATTACTACAATTTTTTTTATAAGGGTTAAAAGGTATATGGTATATGAAAAGGTGCTTACTTCAGCTATAACGCTGTAGGTCTTACACAGTGTTGGGTTAGTGCGCAAACAATAAGTATTTTTTTAAAAGCGCGCTCTATTGAAAACTATATGGAGAAGAAGTTAACGGGATCATAATATTCAAAGTCCTGAAGTTAGCATGCATCAGGTTTTACTCGTGTTCAAATGATTTACTTTCAACATGTAATACAAGCGCTAACCTGCCCATGTTAAAAGTTTACTTTCAGCTGTGTTTACGAGCGAACAAAATAAATATTTAACGCACCACTTGTAATCTGGCCCAATATGTGGTAGCAAGGTAAAGTGTCTGTAATCACCATCCTTACAATAATAAATAGAAAAAGTAGTAATCTTGCTGTCTTAGCCCACCATCCATCAGTTGTACAATATATACTTTTATCATTTCACCTACACCCATTTATTCTGTTTGCCTATATCTTACAAAAGCATTAAAGCAATAAAACATGAAACCTAAAAAATGTTTTCATGATTGAGAAAGAGAATACAATTTTAATTTTTTTTCCAAATTTTCTTCTATGATCAATTTTGCTTTATTATCTTGGTATCCTTTGTTGAAGAAAATCAATCATTACTGGGAGCTAGTTAACACATTGGTTGAGCCAATTACATGAGGCATATTTGTGCACCCACCAATCAGCAGCTTCTGAGCCTGCCTAGGTGTGCTTTTCAACAAGGGATACCAAAAGAACAAAACAAATTAGATAAAATAATTAAATCGAAAAGTTATTTTTAAATTGCATGCTATATCTGAATCATGAAAGAAAAAAATTGGGTTTCATGTCCGTTTAAACTGGAGACACATCAGGTCATCCATCCCCACCCATTAGACATTAGACAACCAGGAATCATTGATCTTTAATAAACATTATATAAAACAAATGGACATCATAAAATTTGCTGTTCCCCTAGTGGTGTTGATGGAGTGACCTGGGCTGTAACCCTGTGTACCCATTTCACAAACTATTATTATTATTATTATTATTCTGAGAGTTAAAATTGTGCACTTCAAATGTATTTTGTATTTTTAAGTTCCCCATGTGCTTTTAAGATGGGATGATGAGCCACAATCAGCACTGCTAGGCACATTTTTGTACATATCGACACAAGAGAAAAAGAAAAAACAATGGGACACACAATATAAGTGTTTGTAGAAAAGGCAGGAGACCTTGTCTGCGTTTACACAGTAATACATTATAATAAATACTGAGTTAAAGTGGGTAAAAGCCAATTAGTATATTTAAAAAATTAAATAAAAAAACACTTTTTTTTGTGGGGAAAAAATCAATGCTGCAAAGTCCAAATAAAATACTACACTGGTAATCAACTTTAGTATCTGCAAGTCGCTTCTACCTAATGTTCAATGCTTCTCCTCACCACCCCATATAATTTGGACTAAGGCTTCTATTTTCAGCCAAAAGTTTCTATGTGCACACATCTGAAGAGACAGCTGAAATGGGAGGGTTAAAGATTTTATTCGGCATTACAGGAGAAGCTTTCAAGAAGTGAAAAAAAGGAATGAAAACACATGCAGCAAGAAAATGAGATTAATAAACAATGACATCTACTAAACAAAGGTAGGTAAACCTATTACTAAAATTATCATTCACTGTGCCTTTTGTGAGAACTTTTATTGTGAGCATGCATGCAAAGCATACTTAAAGGTACAGTCTAGTCAAAACTAGATAATAAAAAATGCACTTTTAAACAACTTTCCCATTTATTTTTATCATCAAATTTGTTTTGTTCAATTGGTATTCTCTGTTGAAAGCTAAACCTAGGTAGGCTCATATGCTAATTTCTAAACCATTGAACCGCCTCTTATCTCAGTGCATTTTGACAGTTTTTTACAGTTAGACACTGCTAGTTCATGTGTGTCATATAGATAGCATTGTGCTAACTCCTGTGTAGTTATTTATGAGTCAGTGCTGATTGGCTAAAATACAAGTCTGTCAAAAGAACTGAAATAAGGGGGCAGTCTACAGAGGCTTAGATACAAGGTAATCACAGAGGTAAAAAGTATATTAATATAACTGAGATAAGGGGCAGTCTGCAGAGGCTTAGATACAAGGTAATCACAGAGGTAAAAAGTATATTAAAGGGACATTAAACCCAACATTTTTCTTTCATGAGTCAGACAGAGAATACAATTTTAAACAGCATCCCAATTTACTTCTATTATCTAATTTGCTTCATTCTTTAGATATCTTTTGTTAAAGAAATAGCAATGCACATTGGTGAGCCAATAACATGAGGCAAATACGTGCAGCCACCAATCAGAAGCTACTGAGCATATCTAGATATGCTTTTCAGGAAAGAATATCAAGAGAATGAAGCAAATTATATTATATAAGTAAATTAGAAAGTTCTTTAAAATGGTATTCTCTATCTGAATCATGAAAGAAAAAATTTGGGGTTAATGTCCCTTTAATATAACTGTGTTGGTTGTGCAAAACTGAGGAATGGGTAATAAAGGGATTACTTTATCTTTTAAAACAATATAAATTCTGGAGTAGTTTGTCCCTTTAAGTACACAAAAAACAGTGTACATGTGAAGCATACTTAAGTACACTGCATGTGCTCAGAGCTGGTATTGCATGGGAAATGACTCAGCATGTGTCATGTACACAATCTCTGGCTCTCTTCGCAGATACACTTTTTAAAATTAGTGTTTATATGCTCCTATTAGGAAAGGTAAATTTAAACAGTGATATATTTTTTCTAGAGCATTTTTGCTAATGCATGTGTATTGGAAAAATGATTCTATTCAAAATAGAAATGCAATGATGCACATTTTGCTGGAATGTCCCTTTAAGATGGCTAACTTGTATTTTAAATTCTGACTCTAAAGCTAAATAATACATAGTTTTATAGTGAGGCATTGTATATTTGTTGTGTTCTGGAATAAATTAAATTAAAGTTCACTACTAGCTTTTAGCTACAGTTTACATTAGACTGTGTTTAGCATATAATATTGTGTGCAGTGTGGTCTTACCACCACAGAGGGCGCTGCGGCATTTGACTGCACTCACTGTCTCACTACCATGAACTTTCTGTGTGTGCTGCAGAACAAGCCATGTGCATTGCAATCAGGTAAGATCAGCCATTAGATTATATATATATATATATATATATATATATATATATATATATATATATATATATATATATATATATATATATATATATATATATATAAACCTCACTAGCTACACACACATGTAACATATAATAATTATACACTAATGATTTGTTTAGCAGCATTAGTAAGCCACCTGCTACTGCATTACACAGAACATACAAACACAACTAGATTTAAATGTTAAAGGGATAATCCAAATACAATTGAAATGGGCATCTTTATTTTTCTGTTTGAAAACAAGCATTTTTGTAATATACAGACATTAGAAAACTCTTTTAGAAAATCTATGTTTTATATGAGAGATGTTACTGTTAAGTGTATGAAATATACAGACATTAGCAAACAAACTGCATCTGCTTGTGACTTTCTGATATAATGGTGGGAGCTGTATTTTAATTGCTTTGATGCTGTTCAGAAGCCTGGCAGGGGTTAATATTTTGTGTTGTTTTTGGTGTAGGTTACAGTTTTTGTGCAGTTTAAAATAACTATGTCCTGCTATGTAGATGCTGAAGGGTTAATAATATAACCCTTGCTTGTTTAATTTGGCCCTACATTGAAAAAGTATTCATATGCAAGTGAGCTGTTAGGGTGTTTTATTTAACATGCATTAAAAAATACAGTAAATATTTTAAGGTAATTAGTGATTTTAATCTAATTTTCTTGCTGCAAATGTTTTAATTTACTTTTTTAAATGATTGTACTGTGATCAAAATCTTTAACGTAAATTAAAAGACTTGCAGCAAGAAACTGAGATTAAATCCCTATTCCCTAAAAAATAATCCTTGTTAACAGTCCCTTTAATATCAGTTGCCAATTATTTTGATCTAGAGCAGTGGTTTTCAAACCTGTCCCCAGGCGTCCCCAACAGGCCAGATTTTCTGGATTACCTTGGATGAGAGCAGGTAAATAACCATCAGCCAGATTACGAGTTTTGCGTTATGAGCGGCTCGCTACTAACTTGCAAGTTATTTCCACCGCTCACCTTTAATAGCGCTGCTATTACAGGTTTGCAAAAACCCGGCCGTTAACAGGCAATATGGCAGCGTTGAGCTCCATACCGCACACAAATACCAGCGCTGCTTTGAGCTGGTTTTATGCGCTCGTGCACGATTTCCCCAGAGACATCAATGGGGAGAGCCGGCTTAAAAAAAAGCCTAACACCTGCAATAAAGGAGCGTAAAGGTCCGTAACGCAGCCCCATTGATTCCTATGGGGAAAGAAAATTTATGTTTACACCTAACACCCTAACATAAACCCCGAGTCTAAACACCCCTAATCTTTTGCCCCCGACATCGCCGACACCTACATTACTATTTTTAACCCCTAATCTGCCGCCCCCAATGTTGCTGCCACCTACCTACACTTATTAACCCCTAATCTGCTGCCCCCAATGTCACCTCCATCTACATAAATTTAATAAACCCTAATCTGCCGCCCCCAACGTCGCCGCCACCTACATAAATGTATTAACCCCTAATCTGCCACCCCCAACGTCACCGCCACTATACTAAAGTTATTAACCCCTAAACCTCTGGCCTCTCACATCACTAATACTAAATAAATATATTAACCCCTAAACCTAAGTCTAACCCTAACACCCCTAACTTTAATATAATTAAAATAAATCTAAATAAAAATTACTATCATTAACTAAATAATACCTATTTAAAACTAAATACTTACCTATAAAATAAACCCTAAGCTTGCTACAATATAACTAATAGTTACATTGTAGCTAGCTTAGGTTTTATTTTTATTTAACAGCTAAGTTTGTATTTATTTTAACTAGGTAGACTAGTTAGTAAATAGTTATTAACTATTTACTAACTATCTAGTTAAAATAAATAAAAAAAATTAATTTACCTGTAAAATAAAACTTAACCTGCCTCACACTAACACCTAACATTACACTAAAATTAAATAAATTACATTAATTAAATACAATTAACTAAATTACAAAAAAATAAACACTAAATTACACAAAATAAAAAAATAAAAGATCAAATATTTAAACTAATTACACCTAATCTAATAGCCCTATTAAAATAAAAAAGCCCCCCTCCCAAATAAAAAACCCATAGCCTAAATAGCCCTTAAAAGGGACTTTTGCAGGACATGGCCCCAAATTAATCTGATCTTTTTTGCCTGTAATAAAAAAATAAAATACAAACAACTTCTATGGAAGTCCCATTGAAAAATGACTTTTTGAAAGGTGTTTTAGTTACGTTGCGTGACGGCCAAAAAAGTGTGCGGTACAACTGTACTTACAAGACTCGTAATAGCAGCGATAGTGAAAAAGCAGCGTTATACTCATAACGCAAAACTCGTAATCTAGCCGAAAGTCTAATAAAAAATTATTTAAAAAAAATATTGCACAAAAAACCTTTTAAGGGTTCAAAAGATATGAGATCTCGGGTGCTAGAAAAAAAAGGCAGGCAAATGGCTTTGACATTGAGACACACACATTGCAAAAGATGTTTTTGTGTATATATATATATATATATATATATATATATATATATATATATATATATATATATATATATATATATATATATATATATATATATATATATATATATATATATATATATATATATATATATATATACATATATATTATTGTATTTATATGTGTATATATGTATTTAAAGTCATATATACACATATAAAAACATTAAAGTGACAGCCAATAGCCTTGCAGGAAATTCGAGGCCTAAGAGGTGGAAACGTCACCTCAGTCAAATACTGTTCTGCCGTAGGTTGCCTTAGCAGCTCAGTGCGGCAAACGCTGCAAACAAAAAAAGGAGCTTTCAGCATGAAGTATTTTATACGTCATGAATGAAAGTCCCCTTTATTTGTTCCAATGGTAAATCCTAGCGTTTCACAAACCATCACTTTAATATATATGTACACACATATAGACATATATGCTTTAAAGGGGCATAACACACATTGAGATCACAATATAAAATGTTTAGTTATGCAACTTTGCAATATACTTTTTATTTTGCACCATTTACTGTAATTTAAAGGGGCATGAAACCCAAGGTTTTTCTGTCTTTCATGATTCAGTATAGAGCATGAGATTTTAACCCACCTTGGTGCTAAGCTTTTTTAGTTTTTTTTTGTTTTTTTTGTTTTATATTTTTTAAAATATATATTTATTTTTTTACCTTTTTTTTTTCAGATCCCCAAGACTTACACTGTTGGAAAGGTTAGACGATTACCTTTTCAACAGTGGGCCTTGGGGGTCTGTAGCTGCTTAGATGCCTGAGATACAGGCTTCTAAGCAGCATGCCCCCTGCTTCGATATTTAACATTGTTAATGTTAAATAAAGTTGCACGGTGACGTCATCAAGTCATTGCGTGTGACATCACCGTGCATAATGTGAAGCCCCGGTGATGCCTGTCACTATGCAGGCCCAATCGCCAGGGTAGGAGCGGGTGGGAGCCCCCAGATCTCCCTCAAGGTGAGTGAGTGCTAGCGATGGCTCTGAGCCGTCGTTAGCACCAGAGTGGGAAAACCTGTGACAGCTCAGAGCCGTTGTTAGCACTCAAGGGGTTAAACAATTTCTCTTTTTCATGACACGATGAGTCCACGGATCATCTTAATTACTAATGGGATATTCACCTCCTGGTCAGCAGGAGGCGGCAAAGAGCATCACAGCAAAGCTGTTAAATAGCTCCTCCCTTCCCTCCCACTCCAGTCATTCTCTTTGCCTACGTTAGTGCTAGGAAGTGGTAAAGTGAGTTGTTAGATAAAATTCTTCAATCAAGAGTTTATTATTTTTAAGGTAGTGCAAGATTGTGCTGCTTTGTCCTAGAGTGTAGCCGTAGTCCATATCAGTCTCTTCAGTAGAGCAGTGGTGGCTTTAGAGCAATGGGAACTTGTGGGACATAATTCTCACTGCGCCTCCCATGTAATTTACTCAGACTTTTATTTCTCCACAGGTCGATGTGAGGGATAGGACCTCTCAAGCCTGTGAGCTGCCTTGCTGTCAGGCAGATACGAGGTAAGTGCTGCTTTTTTATTCTGGGGCCAAGGAAACAAAGCATCTCAGAGATAAAGGTGTGAACATTTATTGGAAAAATGAACATATAAGGCTCATACAGGAAGGGGCGCTTTATGTTTGGGGACTACAGACTCTCCTAGACTGGAGAGGATTTTAGACAGCCATATCTGCAGGCACTGGGGCTGGGAGTAAAGCTTTTTCATTTGCTCTGGTGGTTTGTGTCTCCCGACGGCTTTACTTAGCAAACAGGCCGATCGGGAGATGAGGTGCATATAGTAACGCCCACGATGGGCTTCAGTTCAGTAGCGTGTCACTAGAAACGCATGGTTTCCAGTAAAGCAGGCGTTTCTAGCATTATCCGTTGGCACTATTCTTATTGCTGAGGTCCGGATCGTTCCTGCACCACAAGGAAAGGGACATTGACTCCTGTTTAGCAGGCAGGTAGGCAGGGTTACTGAGGTGTAAAGGTGTCTGTAGTGTTCAAATTGTGATATTTTCATAATTGACATAGTTGGGTAAAAAAGTTACCTGTTTAAATTTAAAGACACGGTAACGTTTTTTCATTACAAAAATTTTAATTCATTTTTGATGTTTTTTTATTTATTAATTTACTCATTGTGAACAGTATGGACCAAGGAGACTTGCAAGATGTCACTTGCTCCTTGTGTTTTGATGCAAATGTGGAACCACCTATCCCTTTCTGTCCCTCATGTATTGAGAGGACTTTAAATTATAGGGAAAATATTTTTTCTGAGCAAATTTTTTCTAAAGCGGATACTGTCCAAGAGTCTTATGACGAGGTTAAAAATATGCCGCAGCTTTCTCCCCAAGCGTCCCAAATTTTACCTCCCTCACAAGCAGTGCCCTGCACTTCTGCTCTAGCTCCCGCTGGAGTTACCTTAAAAGACATAGCTTCTCTCATGATGCGTTGTCTGCTTTTCCAATGTTGCAGGGAAAGCGTAAAAAGGAAAATCAGACATTTAGTAAGCGAGGTTTCTGATACAATTGTTGCAATTTTGGAGGTACCCTCCCAGAATACCGAAGAGGAGGATACCGCTGTAGCATCTGAAGGAGAAATTTCAGATTCAGAAAGTGTAATTCCTCTGGCTGATTCTGAGGTTGTGTCTTTTAGGTTTAAGCTAGAACACCTCCGTCTGTTACTTAGGGAGGTTTTAGTTACTTTGGACGACAGTGACTCCACGGTAGTGGTTGTTCCTAAGAAGTCTAGTAAGCTGAACAAATATTTCGAGGTTGCTTCCTCGACAGACGTGTTTCCGGTCCCTGACCGAGCTTATGAAATAATTGCTAAGGAATGGGAGAGACCGGGCATACCTTTTTCTCCCTCTCCTATTTTTAAGAAGATGTTTCCCATAGCCGACTAACAAAGAGGCTTGGCAAACAGTGCCTAAGGTGGAAGGGGCCATTTCTACCTTAGCTAAGAGAACTACTATTCCCATAGAGGATAGTTGTACCTTCAAAGATCCTATGGACAAAAAGTTAGAGGGTTTACTCACACTGTACACCAGGGCCTGCAATGACAACCAGCTGTGTGTATCGCTACTGTCACTAGTGCGGCGGTGTATTGGTTTGATGCACTGTCTGAGGCTCTCAGGACAGAAACTTCTTTGGATGAGATCCAGGATAGAATAAAGGCTCTTAAATGCCAAGCTCCCGAGATACGGGTCGAGGTCCAGGGACCCCCAGACGGAGCTGATAGATGCTCTGGTGGTCCCTTGGACCTTCAGTCTAGCATACCTATTTCCTCTGTTTGCTCTTCTTCCTCGGGTCATTGCTCTAATCAAACAGGAGAGGGCATCAGTGATCCTCATAGCTCCAGCTTGGCCTTGGAGGATTTGGTATGCAGATCTGGTGGAGTAGGCATCTCTGCCACCTTGGAGACTTCTGTTGAGGAAGGACCTTCTAATTCAGGAGCCCTTTCTTCACCCAAATCTAGTTTCTCTGAAGCTGACTGCTTGGAGATTGAACGCTAAATTTTATCCAAGCGGGGGTTTTCTGACTCGGTCATAGAGACCATGATTCAGACTCGTAAGCCTGTAACTAGAAAGATTTACCATAAGATTTGGCGTAAATATCTCTATTTGTGTGAATCCAAGGGCTACTCATGGTTGTTTTTTCCTTTCTATCCTTAACTTCTGTCGAATAACTGGAGTGGGAGGGAAGGGAGGAGCTATTTAACTGCTCTGCTGTGGTGCTCTTTGCCGCCTCCTGCTGACCAGGAGGTGAATATCCCATTAGTAATTAAGATGATCCGTGGACTCATTGTGTCAAAAAAGAAATACATTTATCAGATAAGCATACATTTTCTTTCCAATTTACTTCTATTATCTAATTTTTTTTGTTCTCTTGGTATTCTTTATAGAAAAGGATACCTAAGTATGTTCAGTAGCTGCTGATTGGTGGCTGCACATGTATACTTCACGTTATTGGCTCACCCAATGAATTTAATAGCTCCCAGTAGTGCATTGCTGCTTCTTCAAAAAAGGATATCAAGAGAATTAAGCAAATTAAATAATAGATGTAAAGTGGAAAGTTGTTTAAAATTGTATGCTCTGTTTCAGGGTTCTTCAAACTTTCCCCCCCAAGACCCAGTGCCATGATACCACATACCTTTAGGACCCAATTTTTATACTTGGTCTTGAAATAATTTTGTAAGAAATAAATAACATGATAGCTGCAATTTTTGGCAAAGAAACTAAAATATGTGCATGCTTTATTCCTGATTATAGTCAAATATGAAAGCGTTGTAAAACGTAATAACACACACACTCTCATACAACACACACACCACACACACACACACACACATTTTCATGTAACACACATACCACACACTCTCATACAACACATACACTTTCATATAACACACATACCACACACACTCTCATACAACACACACTTTCATATAACACACACTCACCCCATACACTCTTACAACACACACATACACACACACTTTCATAACACACGCATACCACACACACACTCTCATACAACACACACACCACACACTCTCATACAACACACATTTTCATGTAACACACATACCACACACACTCTCATACAACACACACTTTCATATAACACACATACCACATACACTATCATACAACACACACACTTTCATATAATACACACTCACCCCATACACTCTTACAACACACATACACACACGCATACCACACACACACACACACACTCATACAACACACATACCACACACTCTCTCATATAACACACACTCTCATACACAACACATGCACAGCACATACACAATCTCATACAATACACCACACACACTCCTACAACACACACACAAGTCGGGACCCAGTACACATGGTGTTGTGACCCAGTAATGGGTCCCGACCCATGGTTTGAAAATCCTGCTCTATTTTAATTATGAAAGAAAAATGATGGGTTTCATGTCCCTTTAAAGGGACAATCTATTTGAAATTAAACTTTCATGATTCAGATAGGGCATGCAATTTTAAACAACTTTCCAATTTACTTCTATTATCTAATTTGCTCAATTCTTTAGATATCCTTTGTTGAAGAAATAGCAATGCACATGTTTGAGCTAATCACACAAGGCCTCTATGTGCAGCAACCAATCAGCAGCTACTGAGCATATCTAGATATACTTTTCAGCAAGTGATATCAAGAAAATGAAGCAAATTAGGTAAAAGAAGTAAATTCGAAAGTGGTTTAAAATGACATGCTCTTTCTAAATAATGAAAGAAAAAAAATTGGGTTTCATGTCCCTTTAACTCTGAATAATATGGGTTTTTACTATGCTGAAAATTGGTAATGCAGGCTTCAGACCTCAAATGATTAACAATAGTCTGTATATCTTTCTAATTGACATTAGCATGGACTTTGTGCTAACATAAAACAAGGAAAGGCATACTGACAGTATGATGTGACTTTGTGATAACATACATAAAACGAGGAAAAGCCTACTGACAGTATGATGTGACTAGAGTGACTGTCACATGAAGTACATCAGGATTAGCTCCTCCAAATAAGGAAAATGGTAGTGAAATTTGGCCACTGGAAAACTTTTGCATAGACCATTACATTACAGGCAAAGCGGGCAAAATAATGAAAGTATAATGCAAAGTTGTTTTATTATTTATAATTAAATAATTAATGTTATAATCACAAAGTGTATCATGCCCATGTAATAGGGGACAGACTATTGCTGAACAGGCTTTATCTAATTATTTTGCATATCTAACTTTATACTCATTTATTTGATGTTGTTTTCTATTACAGAAACATGTCAAAGGGTCTATAAAGACATTACTGACCATGAAATGAGAAGATGCATAGGGGATTGCCAATCCCACACAATAATTGTTTGTGGTCACAGGTAAGCAGTTATGTTTTTTCTTGTTTAAATCACCCCACTGAGTCATTTCTTTTTAAACTGTTTTTTTTTTTGTTTTTTTTGTTTATACAACATGCTTATATGGATGTGATACAGCAGGGGAGTGTTTGTTTCTGTTTATACAACATGCTTATATGGATGTAATACAGCAGGGGAGTGTTTGTTTATGTTTATACAACATGCTTATATGGATGTGATACAGCAGGGGAGTGTTTGTTTCTGTTTATACAACATGCTTATATGGATGTAATACAGCAGGGGAGTGTTTGTTTATGTTTATACAACATGGTTATATGGATGTGATACAGCAGGGGAGTGTTGGTTTCTGTTTATACAACATGCTTATATGGATGTAATACAGCAGGGGAGTGTTTGTTTATGTTTATACAACATGCTTATATGGATGTGATACAGCAGGGGAGTGTTTGTTTCTGTTTATACAACATGCTTATATGGATGTGATACAGCAGGGGAGTGTTTTACTCCCTTCCCTGATCCTCCCATGATCATAAATAGAGCAGCCATGTTGGAGTTTTCTCTGTGCTTGGATTGAGCTGACCCTTTGAAAGGAATGTTCCATTTTGATAATGGTGCTTCTTAGTGCAAGAAAAATCATGTCACAATCAACTAATATCAATTAAAATGTTAATGAATTATAAATCTTGTCTAAAAAGAAACATTCTTCAAACAAAGGAATGCTCCTGTCACAGGGACAATAAATGAAACTCCCTTTACAATTTTCAGTGCTTCAGCAACATGCAACTTAAGATAAAACAATATATATTTCTTTAAAAGAGCATATTAGTAAAAAAATACATGCTTTAATTTGTTTTAATTCATTTTAAGACCATCAACCCTGCACTAACCCACAAAGGGGTTAAACACACAGTAGAAGTACCGCTTGGAACCACAGAGCACTGCTGATCCTGAGCGGAAGTCCTGCTGATCCAATCATGAGCGCTAGTCATTTAACTAGTATTTCTGATTAGATAAGCAGCAGTTGGCAGTTTTTGCTCTGGACCAGCAGTGCTCTGCAGGTACCAATCAGTACTTCCATTGTGTGTTTAAAGCCTTTGTGTGGGTTAATCTCACAGTAGTGCAGGGTCAATAGTCTTAAATTTACATTAAAGGATGTAATTTTTTTTTACTATTAAGGCCCTTTTAAAGGGACAATAAACACCTTGAGATGGTAATATAAAATGATAAACTGTGTGTGTGTGTGTGTATGTATATATATATATATATATATATATATATATATATATATATTCATTATTTATTTTGTCCCCTTTTCCTGTAATTATATTCTGAAATTGTGGCTGCACACTCTAGTGACAAATTTATAACTGTCTCTATTTGGCCACAGCCATTGTTTTATAGAAACTAAAACTTTACACTTATTTTGATAGGCCTAGATTTAGAGTTCTGCGGTAGCCGTGAAAACCAGCGTTAGAGGCTCCTAACTCTGGTTTTGGCCGCCCGCTGGTATTTGGAGTCAGTGATTAAAGGGTCTAACGCTCACTTTACAGCCGCGACTTTTCCATACCGCAGATCCCCCTACGCCATTTGCGTATCCTATCTTTTCAATGGGATCTTCCTAACGCCGGTATTTAGAGTCGTTTCTGAAGTGAGCGTTAGCGCTCTAACGACAAAACTCCAGCCGCCTGAAAATAGCAGGAGTTAAGAGCTTTCTGGGCTAACGCCGGTTCATAAAGCTCTTAACTACTGTACCCTAAAGTACACTAACACCCATAAACTACCTATGTACCCCTAAACCGAGCTCCCCCCACATCGCCGCCACTCGATTAAAATATTTTAACCCCTAATCTGCCGACCGCCACCTACGTTATACTTATGTACCCCTAATCTGCTGCCCCTAACACCGCCGACCCCTATATTATATTTATTAACCCCTAACCTGCCCCCCACAACGTCGCCGCCAGCTACTTACAATAATTAACCCCTAATCTTCCGACCGCAAAGCGCCGCCACCTACGTTATCCCTATGTACCCCTAATCTGCTGCCCCTAACACCGCCGACCCCTATATTATATTTATTAACCCCTAATCTGCCCCCCTCAACTTCGCCGACACCTGCCTACACTTATTAACCCCTAATCTGCCGAGCGGACCGCACCGCTACTATAATAAATGGATTAACCCCTAACCCGCCTCACTAACCCTATCATAAATAGTATTAACCCCTAATCTGCCCTCCCTAACATCGCCGACACCTACCTTCAATTATTAACCCCTAATCTGACGACCGGAGCTCATCGCTACTATAATAAATGGATTAACCCCTAAAGCTAAGTCTAACCCTAACACTAACACCCCCCTAACTTAAATATAATTTACATCTAACGAAATAAATTAACTCTTATTAAATAAATGATTCCTATTTAAAGCTAAATACTTACCTGTAAAATAAATCCTAATATAGCTACAATATAAATTATAATTATATTATAGCTATTTTAGGATTAATATTTATTTTACAGGCAACTTTGTAATTATTTTAACCAGGTACAATAGCTATTAAATAGTTAAGAACTATTTAATAGTTACCTAGTTAAAATAATAACAAATTTACCTGTAAAATAAATCCTAACCTAAGATATAATTAAACCTAACACTACCCTATCAATAAAATAATTAAATAAACTACCTACAATTACCTACAATTAACCTAACACTACACTATCAATAAATTAATTAAACACAATTCCTACAAATAAATACAATTAAATAAACTAGCTAAAGTACAAAAAATAAAAAAGAACTAAGTTACAAAAAATAAAAAAATATTTACAAACATAAGAAAAATATTACAACAATTTTAAACTAATTACACCTACTCTAAGCCCCCTAATAAAATAACAAAGCCCCCCAAAATAAAAAATTCCCTACCCTATTCTAAATTAAAAAAGTTACAAGCTCTTTTACCTTACCGCCCTGAACAGGGCCCTTTGCGGGGCATGCCCCAAGAATTTCAGCTCTTTTGCCTGTAAAAAAAACATACAATACCCCCCCCCAACATTACAACCCACCACCCACATACCCCTAATCTAACCCAAACCCCCCTTAAATAAACCTAACACTAAGCCCCTGAAGATCTTCCTACCTTGTCTTCACCATCCAGGTTCACCGATCCGTCCTGAAGAGCTCCTCCGATGTCCTGATCCAAGCCCAAGCGGGGGGCTGAAGAGGTCCATGATCCGGTCAAAGTCTTCATCCAAGCGGGGCAGAAGAGGATCTTCCATCCGATTGAAGTCATCATCCAGGCGGCATCTTCTATGGTCTTCCATCCGGAGCGAAGCGGCAGGATCCTGAAGACCTCCAGCGCGGAACATCCATCCGGCCCGACGACTGAACGACGAATGACTGTTCCTTTA
Source organism: Bombina bombina (assembly GCF_027579735.1). Lineage (NCBI taxonomy): Eukaryota > Metazoa > Chordata > Amphibia > Anura > Bombinatoridae > Bombina > Bombina bombina. Next base: position 480,562,205 of record NC_069505.1, on the reverse strand, counting down.
AGGGACGTCATCCAAGATGGCGTCCCTCGAATTCCGATTGGCTGATAGGATTCTATCAGCCAATCGGAATTAAGGTAGGAATTTTCTGATTGGCTGATGGAATCAGCCAATCAGAATCAAGTTCAATCCGATTGGCTGATCCAATCAGCCAATCAGATTGAGCTCGCATTCTATTGGCTGTTCCGATCAGCCAATAGAATGCGAGCTCAATCTGATTGGCTGATTGGATCAGCCAATCGGATTGAACTTGATTCTGATTGGCTGATTCCATCAGCCAATCAGAAAATTCCTACCTTAATTCCGATTGGCTGATAGAATCCTATCAGCCAATCAGAATTCGAGGGACGCCATCTTGGATGACGTCCCTTAAAGGAACAGTCATTCGTCATTCAGTCGTCTGGCCGGATGGATGTTCCGCGCTGGAGGTCTTCAGGATCCTGCCGCTTCGCTCCGGATGGAAGACCATAGAAGATGCCGCCTGGATGATGACTTCAATCGGATGGAAGATCCTCTTCTGCCCCGCTTGGATGAAGACTTTGACCGGATCATGGACCTCTTCAGCCCCCCGCTTGGGCTTGGATCAGGACATCGGAGGAGCTCTTCAGGACGGATCGGTGAACCTGGATGGTGAAGACAAGGTAGGAAGATCTTCAGGGGCTTAGTGTTAGGTTTATTTAAGGGGGGTTTGGGTTAGATTAGGGGTATGTGGGTGGTGGGTTGTAATGTTGGGGGGGGGGGTATTGTATGTTTTTTTTACAGGCAAAAGAGCTGAAATTCTTGGGGCATGCCCCGCAAAGGGCCCTGTTCAGGGCTGGTAAGGTAAAAGAGCTTGTAACTTTTTTAATTTAGAATAGGGTAGGGAATTTTTTATTTTGGGGGGCTTTGTTATTTTATTAGGGGGTTTAGAGTAGGTGTAATTAGTTTAAAATTGTTGTAATATTTTTCTTATGTTTGTAAATATTTTTTTATTTTTTGTAACTTAGTTCTTTTTTATTTTTTGTACTTTAGCTAGTTTATTTAATTGTATTTATTTGTAGGAATTGTGTTTAATTAATTTATTGATAGTGTAGTGTTAGGTTAATTGTAGGTAATTGTAGGTAGTTTATTTAATTAATTTATTGATAGGGTAGTGTTAGGTTTAATTATATCTTAGGTTAGGATTTATTTTACAGGTAAATTTGTTATTATTTTAACTAGGTAACTATTAAATAGTTCTTAACTATTTAATAGCTATTGTACCTGGTTAAAATAATTACAAAGTTGCCTGTAAAATAAATATTAATCCTAAAATAGCTATAATATAATTATAATTTATATTGTAGCTATATTAGGATGTATTTTACAGGTAAGTATTTAGCTTTAAATAGGAATCATTTATTTAATAAGAGTTAATTTATTTCGTTAGATGTAAATTATATTTAAGTTAGGGGGGTGTTAGTGTTAGGGTTAGACTTAGCTTTAGGGGTTAATACATTTATTAGAATAGCGGTGAGCTCCGGTCGGCAGATTAAGGGTTAATAATTGAAGGTAGGTGTCGGCGATGTTAGGGAGGGCAGATTAGGGGTTAATACTATTTATGATAGGGTTAGTGAGGCGGATTAGGGGTTAATAAGTGTAGGCAGGTGGAGGCGACGTTGTGGGGGGCAGATTAGGGGTTAATAAATATAATATAGGGGTCGGCGATGTTAGGGCAGCAGATTAGGGGTACATAGGGATAACGTAGGTTGCGGCGGTTTACGGAGCGGCAGATTAGGGGTTAAAAAAAATATGCAGGGGTCAGCGATAGCGGGGGCGACAGATTAGAGGTTAATAAGTGTAAGGTTAGGGGTGTTTAGACTCGGGGTTCATGTTAGAGTGTTAGGTGCAGACGTAGGAAGTGTTTCCCCATAGAAAACAATGGGGCTGCGTTAGGAGCTGAACGCTGCTTTTTTTGCAGGTGTTAGGTTTTTTTTCAGCTCAAACAGCCCCATTGTTTCCTATGGGAGAATCGTGCACGAGCACGTTTTTGAGGCTGGCCGCGTCCGTAAGCAACTCTGGTATCGAGAGTTGCATTTGCGGTAAAAAAGCTCTACGCTCCTTTTTTGGAGCCTAACGCAGCATTTGTTTGAACTCTCGATACCAGAGTTAAATTTATGGTGCGGCCAGAAAAAAGCCCGCGGAGCGTTAACAGCCCTTCTACCGCCAAACTCCAAATCTAGGCCTTAATGTTTAACCCCTTAATGACAACTGACGTACCAGGTACGTCATGCATTAACAAGCAGTTAATGACAATGGACGTACCTGGTACGTCAGTTGTCTAACAGAGTGCTGGAAGTGATCACAATCGCTTCCAGCAGCTCTGAGGGTATTGCAGTGATGCCTCAATATGGAGGCATCCTGCAATACCCCTTTACAAGCCTCTGATGCAGAGAGAGACACTCTGTGGCCCTCTCTGCACCGGTAGTGATGGTGCCGTTGTCCGGGTGGGAGGGAGCGTGCGCGCGCGTGCACGAGACGCGCACGCGTGCACGTGAACATACTGTGCGTGCACGGTGCGCGCGTGCATTAGCCACACTGACACCAATGAGGGCAAAAAGCCAGGGAAAGGTAAAAAAAAATTTTCAAATATAAATGGATCGGGGAGGGGGGTGGGGTTATTGTGGGGGTATTGTGGAGGGGCTGCTACACTACAGAAAGAGTTAATTGAAAAATAAAATAAAAATACTTTGTTTTTTAGGGCCAAAGTGGGTACTGGCAGACAGCTGCCAGTACCCAAGATGGCGGTAATTAGGTAGGGGAGAGGGTTAGAGAGCTGGAGGGGGGATCAGGGAGGTTGGGGCTAAGGCAGGGGTCCATCCCAGGTAAAAGATTTTATTATTTTTATTTAAAAAAAAATCAAAAACCTCTTATTTAGAACTGGCAGACTTTCTGCCAGTACTTAAGATGGCGGTAACAATTGTGGTGTGGGGGAGGGAAGAGAGCTGTTTGGGAGGGATCAGGGGGTGGGATGTGTAAGGTGGGAGGCTGATCTCTAAAATTAACCCTGCAAGCTCCCTAAAAGCTACCTAATTTAACCCCTTCACTGCTGGGCATAATTCACGTGTGGTGCGCAGCAGCATTTAGCGGCCTTCTAATTACCAAAAAGCAACGCCAAAGCCATATAAGTCTGCTATTTCTGAACAAAGGGTATCCCAGAGAAGCTTTTACAACAATTTCTGCCATAATAGCACAAGCTGTTTGTAAATAATTTCAGTGGGAAACCTAAAGTTTGTGAAAAATGTAAAGTTTTTTTTTTTTTTATTTGCTCGCATTTGGTGGTGAAATGGTGGCATAAAATATACCAAAATGGGCCTAGATCAATACTTGGGGTTGTCTACTACACTACACTAAAGCTAAAATTAACCCTACAAGCTCCCTACAAGCTCCCTAATTAACCCCTTCACTCCTGGGCATAAAACACGTGTGGTGCGCAGCGGCATTTAGCTGCCTTCTAATTACCAAAAAGCAACCCCAAAGCCATATAAGTCTGTTATTTCTGAAAAAAGGGGATCCCAGAGAAGCATTTACAACCATTTGTGCCATAATTGCAGAAGCTGTTTGTAAATAATTTTAGTGGGAAACCTAAAGTTTGTGACAAAATTTGTGAAATAGTTAACTTTTTTTTTTTTTTTTTTGATCACATTTGGCGGTGAAATGGTGGCATGAAATATACCAAAATGGGCCTAGATCAATACTTTGGGTTGTCTTCTAAAAAAAAATATATACACGTCAAGGGATATTCAGGTATTCCTGACAGATATCAGTGTTCCAATGTAACTAGCGCTAATTTTGAAAAAAAGTGGTTTGGAAATAGCAAAGTGCTACTTGTATTTATTGCTCCATAAATTGCAAAAAAAGCAAAGAATGTGTAAACATTGGGTATTTCTAAGCTCAGGACAAAATTTAGAAACTATTTAGCATGGGTGTTTTTTGGTGATTGTAGATGTGTAACAGATTTTGGGGGTCAAAGTTAGAAAAAGTGTGTGTTTTTCCATTTTTTCCTCATATTTTATCTTTTTTTTTTTAGTAAATTATAAGATATGATGAAAATAATGGTATCTTTAGAAAGTCCATTTTATGGCGAGAAAAACGGTATATAATATGTGTGGGTACAGTAAATGAGTAAGAGGAAAATTACAGCTAAACACAAACACCGCAGAAATGTAAAAATAGCCATTGTCATTAAGGGTAAGAAAATTGAAAAATGGTCCGGTCATTAAGGGGTTAAACACCAAATAAAACTTTAAAAAATACATCTACATGTTATTCACAGACTAACCTTTTCTTTCAATGCTTCATTCTATCTAGCATTTATTTAGGGCTAGATTACAAGTGGAGCGCTAATTTATTGCGCGCCCGCAAGTGGGCAAATGTGCCCTTTTGCAGGCACGCAATAAATAACCAGCCATTAGAAGTGTCTGGTTATTGCTACTATATGCTTGTGGTAGCAACTATCGCTTATAAAATTAACCAGAGATCAGATCTCTGGTCAATTTTATAAATATGCCCCAAATGCCCCCAAAATACAGTGTAGTGTATTTTATAAAAAAAAAAAAAATACAAATTGTATTATTTTTATGTTTTAATAAAATAATTGCACTAGGTAGTATTTTGGGGGTAAAGTTGGTCGGAGTCGGGTGTTATATTTGCTGCATCACTGAGCTACTTACCCCCTTCGCTGCACTTAGATTCTGAGCTTGCGTAATTTTACACTTGAGTTGTAATACCAGCTAATATTAGCGGGCGCTGGTATTACTCAATGGAGCACTAATATTGCTTGCACGCAAGCAATATTTAGCACTTCACTTGTAATCTGGCTCTTAGTGTTTAATGTCCCTTTAAATAAGCAAGCACCTCACACAGCATGGGAGTATCACAGAAGTAAATAGAATACTGTCTTACTAAATGCTACTCTGCTATATCATTTTCCTTTGGGAAGGGAAGTGGGGATATGAAGATTTAGAATATGACAAATCTAGATAGCATATTACTTTATATTTTGTAAAAGGAAAAAAACACAATTGAAAAGGAAATAAACTGCACATTGTGACTTTCCCACTTTTATCTCCAAAAGTCTAGGAACACAACCAAAAATTAAAATTACAACATAGGGTATCAAATAGTGCACATTGATTTCTAGAGAAGTAAAATATAAATATCTTAAGGAAAAAAAATTCTCAATATAGTAACCCTTTAACGACTGAGATGTACCATGTATGTTGCCGCTCATTAAGGGTTATATTTTTTTAAATAGCACGTGTCCCGCCACAAGTGGCGGTACTGGGCTATTATAGGTTCCCTTCTTGTCATCATAAATAGCGTGGCCTCAACACTGGCGGCGAGACCACGCATTTAATAGCACTTCCCTATTCAAAGACGAGTGATGTACAGGGTACGTTGCTAGTCTTTAAGGGGTTAAAGTATAGGTTCTAAGCATCCCATTGGCAGGTAGTGATCTGTTTGATTAGGAAGGAACGTGGCCAAATATGTTAATATCTAGATGGAAATTGCATTGACATGAGAATTTATGGAAGTTAAAAATACAATTCTTTTTTAGTATTCATCACAACCTTGAAGTTGAAATAAAGGCGTGTTATTTTTTTTGTCAGATTTACTTGTTTAGTTCTACAAATTAAAGTTCTGCTGTAGACTAAGCAATTAGCACAGAATGCCCATGTTTATGTAATATTTGTTTTTATTTTTACAGGCCGGTGCCAAATTCAAGATCATAGAACAGATACAGATGGACATCATATTATATTTTTGTTGTTCTGTCAACATTATTGTGCATCTGCATTATACTTGTACCCTAGGCCTATACTATAAGTTATTCTCTGGTTTATTACAATGTCATATTTAAAATGTTTTAATACCTGGAAAATTTGAAGCCTAATAAAAGTTTAAATTACTTTTGTAAGAGTCAATGTTGTTGTTTTTATGGAGTCATTTCTAAAGGATTTTTTGGTGAATATTTTTATCTTCATACAGTATTGAGGTTAACAGATCATATTTACCAGACAGGCAAAGGCTAATTTTATTAAAATCAGTAAAAGTATGAAATCAATAAAAATTAAATATGATTTTCCTAGTTTAACTTCTGGTAACAATTGCAGTTAGTTATATACAATAATTATTTTTTATATCTGCACAGATATGGAGATATATGTAAAACAAATATTCATAAAGAAAAGAATCAATTAAAATGACGGCCAAAAAAGACTGAAAGGGAGGTAAGAACATGAAACATAATAACAATGGGCAGAACTGAAGACTGATTTATAAGTGGAATGCCTCAAAGGGGTGTGCTGTAAAAAGGGGCCATACTGTACCTGAGATAATGATATTAGTGTTATAATATAACTCTAATATAAGAATACATCAAGTATTCAACTTAAAGGGATACTAAACCCATTGTTTTGCTTTTATGATTCAGATAGAGCATGCTATTTTCTAATGTACTCCTATTATCATTTTTTCTTCGTTCTCTTGCTATCTTTATTTGAAAAAGCAGAAATGTAAGATTAGGAGCTGGCCCATTTTTGTTTTAGCACCTGGGTAGTGCTTACATATTGGTAGCTACATTTAGCCACCAATCAGCAAGCGATACCCTTGTGCTGAACAAAAAATGGTCTCTTGAACTTACTTTCCTGCTTTTTCGAATAAAAATAGGAAGAAAACAGAAAAAAATTGATAATAGGAGTAAGCTAGAAAATTGCTTAAAATTGCATGCTTTGCCTGAATCATGAAAGAAAAAATGTGGGTTTAGTGTCCTTTTAATATATTACCTGTCATAATATTAGTTTTATATATGAATATATATTACCTCAGATAATGCATGGATACAACTTTAAGATCAATTAAATTCATACAAACAACTTACATAGATAAACTTTTGCAGGAAAATTTTTTTATTATTAATTTGTAAATATGATTGACGTAAATAATAGTTAATTTGTAGTGCTCTTGTGGCAGACACTGCTCTTAATTGTGATATATTTGCCAGAGATATGCTAAAGATTTGCAGTTGACTTGTTAGAGATTTGTAACAGACTTGCAGAGCTTTTGCAGTAGACTTGAAGGGCTCTTGCTGTTAAATTGTGAGAAATTTGCTGCAGATTTGAAGGGCTATTGCTGTTGACTTGTCAGAAATTTGCAGCAGACTTGCAGAGCTCTTGCTATTGACTTGTCAGAAATTTGCAATTATCTTGCAGAGCTCTTGCTGTTAACTTGCCAGAAATTGACTAGACACTTGCAGAGCTCTTGCAGTTGACTTGCCAGAAATTGACAACAAACTTGCAGAGCTCTTGCAGTTGACTTGCCAGAAATTGACAATAGACTTGCAGAGCTCTTGCAGAGCTCTTGCAGTTGACTTGCCAAAAATTGGCAACAAACTTGCAGAGCTCTTGCAGTTGACTTGCCAGAAATGCTCTTGCTAGAGACTTGCCAGGTAAACTTGCTGCAAGTTGAAAAAGTGTCAACTAGAACTTTTGCTGCAATTATGATGCAAGTAAACACACTTGCCAGTGAAAACTTGCAGCAAGTTATACCGACTTACAGCAAAAGTTAGCTACAAGTTTGTGGCAAGTTATCCTTGCTATCTGGGCTTGTGTAATATCAGTATCAGCAGAGTAAAATTACATTGCAGACACTTTTGTCTCCTCTGTGTATCCAAGCACAAACTGTGAATAAATTTTTCATAGAAAAACAAATAAAAACTGTCTAATCAGACAAACTGGGCTAAACTCTCTGTGTCAGTGCTCAATTTAGTATATTTCAGTGCAGGAGAGGTCAGCAAAACAGGGAATCAAATGCACTAACGCAACAAGCAGGAATAACAAGTGATATATATATTATGTCTTCCTTGCAGATATTTAATATTTATTTTGGTATCTGAAGGTGAAGACAAACAATTTCTAAATAACAATAAAGGTATTTTTTTTTTACAAATATGTGTTTTTTGTGAGTCCTTACAGGGAATGTGTATCAAAGTGAGTTAGCTTTATAATAATCAGATGAAGCATTAAAATGCAATTCTATTTTTTTCTTCCAATAGATTAACATATCAGCAGAGTCTTACTATTAGAACTGATAAACACCTTGTTTGCTGCAACTGTTTTTTCAATGGTCAAACTACACCCATGACTATCTGTATTTGATTGAGCCAATCTGGACTTGAGCATGGAGATGACAGAGCTTGCCACTAGGGACAGACAAATGTTTTGCAACATTTGAAAAATGAAATGAATTTTAACACAATTGTTAGTTCTTTTTGAATTTCAAATGTTTGTACAACATTCTAACATTTTGTTTAATTTAAAAGTATTTCTAATGTTATCTTTTAAGGGACACTGAACCCAAATTATTTCTTTCATTATCAAGATAGAGCATAACATTTTCAAGCAACTTTCTAATTTACTCCTATTGTCAATTTTTCTTCATTCTCTTACTATCTGTATTTGAAAATCAAGAATGTAAGTTTACAAGCTGGCCTATTTTTGGTGAACAACCTGGGTTGTGCTTGCTGATTGGTGGATAAATTCACCCACCAATAAACAAGTGCTGTCCAGGGTACTGAACCAAAAATTGGCTGGCTCCTTAGCTTAGATGCCTTCTTTTTCAAATAAAGATAGCAAGAGAACAAAGAAAAATTGATAATAGGAGTAAATAAAAAAGATGCTTAAAAACATAATTTATGTAAGAACTTACCTGATAAATTAATTTCTTTCATATTGGCAAGAGTCCATGAGCTAGTGACGTATGGGATATACAATCCTACCAGGAGGGGCAAAGTTTCCCAAACCTCAAAATGCCTATAAATACACCTATAAATACACCCCTCACCACAACCACAATTCAGTTTAACGAATAGCCAAGTAGTAGAGTGATAAAGAAAGGAGTAAAAAGCATCAACAAAGGAATTTGGAAATAATTGTGCTTTATTCACAAAATCATAACCACCATAAAAGGGTGGGTCTCATGGACTCTTGCCAATATGAAAGAAATTAATTTATCAGGTAAGTTCTTACATAAATTATGTTTTCTTTCATGTATTTGGCAAGAGTCCATGAGCTAGTGACTTATAGGATAGTAATACCCAAGATGTGGAACTCCACAGAAGAGTCACTAGAGAGGGAGGGATAAAATAATAACAACTATTTTCCGCTGAAAAAAATGAATCCGCAACCCAAAATATAAGTTTATTCTCATAATGAAAAGAAAAAAATTAAACGTAAGCAGAGGAATCAAACTGTAACAGCTGCCTGAAAAACTTTTCTACCAAAAACAGCTTTTGAAGAAGCAAATACATCAAAACGGTAGAATTTAGTAAATGTATGCAAAGAAGACCAAGTTGCTGCTTTCCAAATCAACTGAAGCTTCATTCTTAAAAGCCCACAAAGTGGAGACTGATCTAGTAGAATGAGCTGTAATTATCTGAGGCGGGGCCTGACCCAACTCCAAATAAGCCTGATGAATCAAAAGCTTTAACCAAGATGCCAAGGAAATGGCAGAAGCCTTCTGACCTTTCCTAGAACCAGAACAGATAACAAATAGACTAGAAGTCTTCCTGAAATCTTTAATAGCTTCAGCATAATATTTCAAAGCTCTTACCACATCCAAAGAATGTAAGGATCTCTCCAAAAAATTCTTAGGATTAGGACACAAAGAAGTGACAACAATTTCTCTATTAATTTTGTTAGAATTCACAACTTTAGGTAGAAATTTAAATGTAGTTCGCAAAACTGCCTTATCCTGATGAAAAATCAGAAAAGGAGATTCACAAGAAAGAGTAGATAATTCGGAAACTCTTCAAGCAGAAGAGATGGCCAAAAGGAACAACACTTTCCAAGAAAGTAGTTTTTAATATCCAAATAATGCATAGGTTCAAACAGAGGAGCCTGTAAAGCCTTCAAAACCAAATTAAGACTCCAAGGAGGACAGATTGATTTAATGACAGGCTTGATACGGACCAAAGCCTGTACAAAACAGTGAATATCAGGAAGCTTAGCAATCTTTCTGTGAAATAAAACAGAAAGAGCAGAGATTTGTCCCTTCAAGGAACTTGCAGACAATCCCTTATCCAAACCATCCTGAAGAAACAGTAAAATTCTAGGAATTCTAAAAGAATGCTAGGATAATTTATGAGAAGAACACCATGAAATATAAGTCTTCCAAACTCGATAATAAATCTTCCTAGAAACAGATTTACGAGCCTGTAACATAGTATTAATCACTGAGTCAGAGAAACCTCTATGACTAAGCACTAGGCGTTCAATTTCCATACCTTCAAATTTAATGATTTTAGATCCTGATGGAAAAACAGACCTTGAGACAGAAGGTATGGCCTTAATGGAAGTGGCCAAGGTTGGCAACTGGACATATGAACAAGATCCGCATACCAAAACCTGTGAGGCCATGCTGGAGCTACCGGCAACACAAACGATTGTTCCATGATGATCTTGGAGATCAGTCTTGGAAAAAGAACTAGAGGCGGGAAAATATAAGCAGGTTGGTAACACCAATGAACTGTTAACGCATCCACCGCTTCCACCTGAGGATCCCTGAACCTGGACAGGTACCTGGGTAGTTTCTTGTTTAGATGGGAAGCCATCAGATCTATTTTTGGAAGACCACACATCTGAACAATCTGAGAAAATACATCTGGATGAAGCGACCACTCCCCCGGATGTAAAGTCTGACGGCTGAGATAATCCGCTTCCCAATTGTCTATACCTGGGATATGAACCACAGAAATTAGACAAGAGCTGGATTCCGCCCAAGCAAGTATCCGAGATACTTCTTTCATAGCTCGGGGACTGTGAGTCCCACCCTGATGAGTGACATATGCCATAGTTGTGATATTGTCTGTCTTAAAACAAATGAACGGTTCTCTCTTCAACAGAGGCCAAACCTGAAGAGCCCTGAAAATAGCACGGAGTTCATAAAAAAATTGATTAGTAATCTCGCCTCTTGAGATTTCCAAACCCCTTGTGCTGTCAGAGATCCCCAGACAGCTCCCCAACCTGAAAGACTTGCATCTGTTGTAATCACAGTCCAGGTTGGACGAACAAAAGAGGCCCCTTGAACTATACGATGGTGATCTAACCACCAAGTCAGAGAGAGTCGAACATTGTGATTTAAGGATATTAATTGTGGAATCTTTGTATAATCCCTGCACCATTGATTCCGCATACAAAGCTGGAGAGGTCTCATATGAAAATGAGCAAAGGGGATCGCGTCCGATGCTGCAGTCATGAGATCTAAAACTTCCATGCACATATCTACTGAAGGGAATGATTGAGACTGAAGGTTCCGGCAAGCTGAAACCAATTTTATTTGTCTCTTGTCTGTTAGAGACAGAGTCATGGGCACTGAATCTATCTGGAAACCTAAAAAGGTGACCCTTGTCTGAGGAATCAAATACATTTTTGGTAAATTGATCCTCCAACCATGTCTTTGAAGAAACAACACTAGTTGATTTGTGTGAGATTCTGCAGAATGTAAAGACTGAGCTAGTACCAAGATATCGTCCAAATAAGGAAACACTGCAATACCCTGTTCCCTGAATACAGAGAGTAGGGCACCGAGAACCTTTGAATAGATTCTTGGAGCTGTCACTAGGCCAAATGGAAGAGTGACAAATTGGTCATGCTTGTCTAGAAAAGAGAATCTCAGAAACTGATAGTGATCTGGATGAATCGGAATATGAAGATATGCATCCTGTAAGTTTATTGTGGACATATAATGCCCTTGCTGAACAAAAGGGAGAATAGTCCTTATAGTCACCATTTTTAAAGTTGGCACTCTTACATAACAATTCAACATTTTCAGAACCAGAACTGGCCTGAATGGATTTTCTTTCTTTGGGACAATTAATAAATTTGAATAAAACCCCAGACCCTGTTCCTGAAATGGAACTGGTATGATTACCCCTGAAAGCTCCAGGTCTGAAACACACTTCAGAAAAGCCTGAGCCTTTACTGAATTTGCTGGGATGTGTGAGAGAGAAAAAATCTTCTCACAGGAGGTCTTACTCTGAATCCTATTTGGTACCCTTGAGAGACAATACTCTGAATCCATTGATTTTGTACAGAATCTGCCCAAATGTTTTGGAAGAATCTTAATCTGCCCCCTACCAGCTGAGTTGGAATGAGGGCCGCACCTTCATGCAGACTTGGGGGCTGGCTTTGGTTTCTTAAATGGTTTAGATTTACTCCAACTTGAAGAAGGATTCCAATTGGAACCAGATTCTTTGGGGGAAGGATTAGGTTTCTGTTCCTTATTTTTTCGAAACGGTTAGAAGCTTTAGATTTACCCTTAGGTCTTTTATCCTGAGGCAAAAAAACTCCCTCCCCCCCAGTGACAGTTGAAATAATTAAATCCAACTGAGAACCAAATAACTTATTACCTTGGAAAGAAAGAGATAGTAATCTAGACTTAGATATCATGTCAGCATTCCAATATTTGAACCATAAAGCTCTTCTAGCTAAAATAGCTAAAGACATAGATTTAACATCAATTTTGATGATATAAAAAATGGCATCACATATAAAATGATTAGCATGTTGAAGCAAGTGAACAATGCTAGACAAATCAGGATCCATTTTCTGTTGCGCTAAACTTTCCAACCAAAAAGTTGATGCAGCTGTAACATCAGCCATAGAAATGGCAGGCCTGAGAAGATAGTCAGAATATAAATAAGCTTTCCTTAGATAAGATTCAAGTTTCCTATCTAAAGGGTCTTTAAAAGAAGTACTATCTTCCATAGGAATAGTAGTACGTTTTGCAAGAGTAGAAATAGCCTCATCAACTTTGGGGATCTTTTCCCAAAACTCCCATCTGTCAGGGTTTTTTCCCTATTTTGTTTGCCATGTGCTGCTGGCAGCCATTTTACTCACCTCTCTTCCTGACTATGGTGCATTGTGGGGGATGCTGCTCATTTCCTGCACTTCCTTTTATGGCCAGACTGGTGTGTATCATCTGTGTAAGACAGGATGCAGTCTCAGAATTGTGATGTCATCACTTATTATTTAGTTGAAATTATTTTTATTGCAGAACACACAAAAGTTACAGATCATATTGTTCCACATTAAGAACCATAACACCCCCCTTGACCTCTGTAAGAGATCTCCAGTCCAACAACCATTGCTCTTCTGCTGAGGTGATACCTAAAAGCCAAATAACTTTCAGAATGAAAAAACATTGCTACAATAATTAGTCCAAAAGACTTGCAGTTCAGTGTGTCTGATTATACAGCAAAAAGTATTATAGAAGAAATGAGGATGCAACAAAAGGGAAAAGACAGCAAAACATTCTATCCTCTCCCCTTAACTTACACATCTTATTTTGTTTAGACCCTCCCCCCTCCAACTAAACATTTTAATAACGAAAATAAACAATTAAACAATTAAACTGTATCCAACTTGCCTGTCTCAATAATCCTCCTCCAGCAGATCCGGGAAAGGAGCCCCCCTCCATCTTACACACAATTTAGGCCTCTTTAGGCAATGAATGTCACCTGTCAGGACACAAATCTTGCTAACAGTCCATACTCCCTAAAGTCGAGATGTCCTACCTCTGCCTCTGTGTCTTTCTAATGCCCCTTCAGAATCCAGTAGTTCCATATCTTTAAGAATTGATCATGATTATTTTGCATAAAAGCTGCCGACTCTGACATTTTGTATGTGGTTTGAATCTTTTCCCTCACCTCCCCCCATGAGGGTATCCCTGTCAACCAATACCGTGCCACACATATTCTTGTGGCTGTACATAAGATGCGTATGAATGTGTTAGTAGCTGCGTTAAATGGCTTTATGTGTTCATTTAGTAATGCTTGAGATGCCGTTAGGGTAATATTCTCAGAAAGCACCTCGCTCAGTAGGTCAGACAGTCTAGACCACACTTGCTTGACCTGAGGACAGTCCCACCACATGTGGATGTATGTCCCTGTTTCAGCACATCCTCTATAACAGTATTTATTACCATGCTGGGTATAGTGAGAAGTGATTATAGGGTTAAGATACCACCTAAAATTCTCCCTAAAGTCTGCACTAATTAATCCCTTACTAGATGTATGTAAAATAACCTCCCATTCTTCTTTTGAATATACTTTGTTTAGATCCACTTCCCATCTCTCCATTAGGGGGGTTTAGAGGTGTTTTTAGCTTTCTGTATTGTTAAATATATGTTGGAAATTAGTTTTTTGTGATGTTGAGTTGTATTACAAAAATGTTCGAGTGTTGTCAAGTTTTGTCTAGATTTTCGGGGCCTAAATTTGGTGATGGCTGAAGCTACTTGTAGATAAAAGAACCACTGCAGTTTATCTGGCATTATTTTCTCTTGTATTTGTTGAAATGTAGCTATTTTACCTTTGAATAGAAAGTCCGCTACTCTATATAGACCTTTATTTTCCCACTTCCCAATCTGCGCATGAAAATCTGAACTCAAGAGAGTCCTAATTGGCCTCACCACCGAACCCTCCGGTATTAGACTCAAAGATCAGGACATTGAAGTCCAACCTTGCATCATCTATATAGTGAGTCCCGAGGCAGAAGCCCCCTTAAGGGGTTGTCCCGATTGTTCCCAAAGTATGTCATCCGGGTGTTTATAGCCTGCCATCAGCGTCTCTACCCGCACCCACACCAAGCCCTCTGGATTCTTGTTCATTAGGGTAGTTTGTGCCAATCTTGCTGCTTGATAATAGTTTATCAAGCTTGGTACCCCCACCCCCCCAATTGCCTATGTTGCTGTAGGATTCGGGAGGGAATTCTAGCTTTTTTATTACCCCTCAGAAAACCCACCAGATCTGTTTGTAGTTTACTGAGATCCATCAAGGGGACTTTAATTGGGAGGTCTCAAAAGAGATACAACAAATTCGGGAGAATATTCAATTTTATGGCCGACAATCGGCCATACCAGGAGAAACCCCCTGTTTTCCATGTTCTTACATCTTTCCTAATTGCTTTATATAAAGGGATATAATTCAGTTTGTAAAGTTCCATTATGTTATTTGATATTTTGATCCCTAGATATTTGATCGCTTCTTTAGGCCATGTAAATTCAAAGTTAGTTTCAATTATTTTTTTAGTGTGACTGGGGAGGGCAATAGGGATAGCTTCACATTTTTCTAGGTTGACCTTGTATTCCGATATGTCCGAGTAATCCTGTAGTACCCAATATAGGTTTGGGAGAGACACCAATGGCTTGGTTAGCGTAAGGAGAACATCGTCTGCGAATAAGGACACTTTAAATTCACACCCTCCTACCAAAACTCCATGTATGTCTGGGGTCAGGCGAATTGTTGCGTCTAACGGCTCTATGCAGAGCGCAAATAAAAGTGGTGAGAGTGGGCAGCCCTGTCTCGTTCCATTTAGAATATCTATGAGTTTCAACTGATAACCTGCTGCCCTGATATTAGCTGTAGGATGAGAATAAATGCTTTTAATGGCCTGAACAAATGGGCCGTGAAAGCCCAATCTAGCTAAGACTTTCAACATAAAATCCCAATCTATTCTGTCGAACGCCTTCTCCACGTCCAACGATAGGACCAGAGAAGGCATTTTTGTTTTACTAAGGTATTCAACCAGGGAGATCATGCACCTCGTGTTATCTGGGGCCTCTCTATCTGAGATAAACCCAACCTGATCTGGGTGGATCAGTGTTGGTAAGTGTATTTTGAGTCTATTCGCTAGAATTTTGGTGAAAATCTCAATGTCCTGATTGATTAGGGATATAGGCCTGTAGCTCTGGCATAGTTTTGGGTTTCGTCCTGGTTTAGATATAACCACAATTTTGGCTTGTAATATTTCTCTGGGGATTTATTTTCCTTGTAAAATATCATTACAAAATGTCACTACATGTGGGATTAAAATTGATTTATAAAGTTGGTAATATTCACCCGGAAACCCATCAGGACCCGCAGCTTTTCCCAGCTTAAGTTCTTTAATGGCATTAAGGACCTCCCTGGTCGTGACCCCAGCATTTAACTCCTCACTAGTGTCTTTATCTAAGGGTTTAATCACTTATTATTTAAAGGGCCTCTATTCAGTATGCTTTGCCTTTGCGTTGTCTCAGACCTGTTTGTGAGAGTTCTTGTGTTTTACCTGGCTGCCTGATGTCCTTCCTGGTTCCTGATCCCTGGCTTGTTCCTGACTCTGCTGTTTTCCTTGTTCCTGATTCCGGCTCGTTTGACTATTCACTTTGGCTCCTGACTCGGCTCGTCTGACTACCAGCTCTGGTTTTGACTCCTGGCTTGTTATTTGACTTGTGGACTTTTTATTATTTTTTGTTATTAATAAAGGTGTGATTATTTTTGCACTTCTCATCTCAGTCTGATTCCTGGCACCCTGACACAATCTAACTACTGGCAAAGGATACACTTTTTTAAACCTTGAAGAAGGAATGCAATCAGTACCAGGCCTATTCCATTCCTTAGAAATCATATCAGAAATAGCATCAGGAGTAACCACAGGAGGTTTATAAACAGAATTTAAATGTTTACTAGTTTTAATATCAAGAGGACTAGTTTCCTCAATATCCAATGTAATCAACACCTCTTTTAACAAGGAACAAATATACTCCATTTTAAATAAATAAGTAAATTTGTCAGTGTCAATATTTGAGGAAGGGTCTTCTAAATCAGATAGATCCTCATCAGAGGAGGATAATTCAGTATGTTGTCAGTCATTTAAAATTTCATCAACTTTATGAGAAGTTTTAAAATACCTTTTTACGTTTATTAGAAGGCGGAATGGCAGACAAATCATTGTACTATTACTGATGGACACATTCTCTGCATGTAAAAGCTTATCATGACAACTATTACATACCACAACTGGAGATATAATCTCCACAAATTTACAACAGATGCACTTAGCTTTGGTCAAACTGTTATCAGGCAGCAGGGTTCCAACAGTTGTTTCTGAGACAGGATCAGATTGAGGCATCTTGCAAATTTAAGAGAAAAAAACAACATATAAAGCAAAAAAAAAACAATTTCCTTATATGGCAGCTTCAAGAATGGGAAAAAATGCAAACAGCATAGCCCTCTGACATAGAAAAAGACAAAAGGCATATAGGAATGTAGTTTTAAATATTGAAATTATTTGGCAACAAGTATGAAGCGCAGCACAAACTGAATTTTTTTTGGCGCTAACAACAACCAAAAATGACACACTCGCGTCATTGTAGACGCAACCTTGTGCAAGGAATTTGGCGTCAACTAAGATGCCGGAAACATTTTTTTGCGTTTTCGGACGTACCTTCGCGCCAAAAAAATTATCGCGCCAAGAATGACGCAATAAACTTTGGCATTTTACGCCCTTGCGAGCCTAATTTTGCCAGCAAAATTTAATGAAAAAGCAGTCAATTGAAAAAAGACTATACCCCAGGTAAGAAAAATATTTTCCTAAATATGTTTTTTCCCAAATATGAAACTCATAGTCTGCAAAAGGAAATATACATAAACCTGACTCATGACAAATATAAGTACAATACATATATTTAGAACTTTATATTAATGCATAAAGAGCCAAACCATAGCTGAGAGTGTCTTAAGTAATGAAATCATACTTACCAAAAGACACCCATCCATATATAGCAGATAGCCAAACCAGTACTGAAACGGTTATCAGTAGAGGAAATGGAATATGAGAGTATATCGTCGATCTGAAAAGAGAGGTAGGAGATGAATCTCTACGACCGATAACAGAGAACCTATGAAATAGATCTCCCGCGAGGAAAACCAATGCATTCAATAGGTGATACTCCCTTCACATCCCTTTGACATTCACTGTCCTCTGAGAGGAATCGGGCTTCAAAATGCTGAGAAGCGCATATCAACGTAGAAATCTTAGCACAAACTTACTTCACCACCTCCATAGGAGGCAAAGTTTGTAAAACTGAATTGTGGGTGTGGTGAGGGGTGTATTTATAGGCATTTTGAGGTTTGGGAAACTTTGCCCCTCCTGGTAGGATTGTATATCCCATACGTCACTAGCTCATGGACTCTTGCCAATTACATGAAAGAAATTGCATGCTCTATCTGAATTATGAAAGAAGAAAAAAATGGGTTTAGTATCCCTTTAAATGATACAATATTTGAATTAGAAAAATTCAAATTGATATATTTATAATTGTATTGCTAGAAACATTTGAATCAATATATTTGTATCTATTATGTATCAATTTACTAAATTCCCTACCACAGGAACTATTGAACTTTTGAAAAGTTCAGACAGCATTCTCATGACCACGCTAGAACAAACAGAAAGTTCCAACCAATACCAAGAGTCCCTGACCAGAGGTGGTCCCAGCAGCTAATGAAAGGGATATGAAACTCAAACATTTTTCTTTCATAATTCCAATAGTGTATCAAAACAAAAACAACAAAAAAACCCTTTTCACTTTTCCTTTATTATCAAATTTACTTTCTTCTGGTATCCTATGTTGAAAAGTAAAAAGGTAGGCTCAGTAGAGTGCACTATATGACAACAGTTTTACAAGAATGATTTAACCAATGTTTTACATTGTGCAAACACTGCTGTCATCTAGTGCTCAAAAATCCCCCTTGTGAAACTGCTGCCATATCGTTCTCCTGACACACGAACGATACCTTCCTAGGTATTTTCTTCAACAAAGAATGCCATGAAAGCAAATTTTAAAATTTAAGTAAATTAGAAAGTATTTTGAAAACCATATGTGCTGTATGAATCGTGAAATAAAAAAATTGTGTTCCTTTAATGTTTGGGAAACCATTATCTTGACTGGGTCAGGAAAGCATGTGGGTAGGGTCAGCATATTGGGGTACTGATCTATGATTACAGCCGGATTAAATCTAAATCGCGAAACACGATGTGAAAAATGTATATTTTACATTCCTATGTCCTTCACATAGATTATAATGTACTTATATATATCTGACATGTTTCATGCAAAATACATATATATTTTATATCTATAGGAATACATATACAGGTATAGGTACACATATCAATAGAAATATGTATTTACCAAACATGCACACACACTGGGTTCCTTTGGAGTCAAATAACTGAAAAAGCATTTTGATTGACTATAAATATTTAATAAAGTGTTTAACTGTGTATTAACTGTAAATATTTCACATTCCATGTTATTCACATAGGGGAATATGTTCTATGTATGTTTAAATATATATTCCTATATATATATTTATACTTATACTGTATATAATAATTTTATATATATATAAAAGAATATATACTTAAAAAATAGCATTAATAGAAAACTGCTCTATGCAGCTTTGGGGTTTTAAAGCTGGTGGGAGTGGGGTGTTACAAAAAACAAACGGCACTGAAAAGTTCCTTTACATTATGGTCTATGGGAATTGTGTTTTCTCATAGAGCGCAATGTAAAAATATATGATTATTTACATATATATTTATGTTTTAACGTGTGTATATACAAATATTAACACATAAACTTACATGTATATATTCATTTATGTTTAAAAATTTGCTTCCATCGCTGCGCTACTTACCCCTTCTCTGCACGAGGTTCGGATGCCATCTGTGACATCATCAGAACGAAGCTCCCATAGGAGCCTATGCAAGCACGCTCACATGAGTTCAAAGGTCCTAGCAATGCGAATGCGAAGTCCTTCAACATTAGAGTGCTGGTATTACAAAGTGAATTTCATATCTCTATAAGTTTTAATACCCAATCTGTTTACCTTTCTTTATCTTAATACGTCCAATTCTCTGTCAAACAAGATCTCAGGCTATCACCGATACCTATCTAATTAACTTATTGTGAAAACTCTTTGTGATCAAAGAAACATAAATATTACCAGTTCAATTTAAGGTTCCTAGAGAAAGAAGTGATTGAAAACCATTTAAAGCCAGAGACACAGCTAGCGTCATGCACCACGGTTGGCTGCAGGAGGGGCGAATATTTCACTACCATTAGCCATAAATAACACAAGGTGCGCTGGAAATGTTATTATCTCCCTACAGCTATGAGCTAGATTTACAAGTTAAGTTACTGCTAATCAATTAGGGCATTCATCAGACTAGATACGGAGTGTCCAGTTACCGAGGCGCCCAGCTCTGATTTAATACACTAGAGCAGCTCCTTCATTGCCTCACTAATGTACTTTTTACAGATTTGTGAACATTTAATATGATCATACAGAGAGCTCAGTAAAAGTAAAGTGACCACACTAGTCTGATTGGCAATAATCTTCCGTAGAAACGCCTGACCTCCTACCGTAAATAACACAAGCGGAGTCAGTGTGCTGAGATATTGTTAGTCACGTATCAGAGAGCAGCCTTGGCTCATCTGCAATATACAATAGCTGTGTCCAAACCAGCTATAGCCCACCCAGGCCATGAGACTGACCATCATCTTTTTATTTTTTTTACTGTAAAACCAGTGCACATCCATGTGTTTTACTAAAGTTTTTATACTCTATTACCAACCCCAAAAATAGAATAGACTAGGGATGGGCGAATGTGTTTATATTCGAATGTTAGAACGAATGTTACTGTAGAAATTTGATTTACATAATCGAATGTTAACAAGAACGAATATTGTTAAAAATTCTTTAACCAAATCTTATTTATAGTTTTCGAATGTCACTTTCAAATTCGAATGTTCATAATAGATGGAATATACACATTCGAAAAAAAATTGAATGTGTATATTCGATTTATTATGAAAGTTCAAATTCGAATATTACATTTATAAAACACTAGACTAGAAATATTAAATTTTGAAATTAAATGTGATAAAATACATAGCTAAACATTCTATTAATCGAACAAATATTTTTGAATGTTATTGAAAAATTAAAAAACGAAAATTAAAAAATAGAATGTTAGAATGTTATATAAATAATTAGATTAGATTGATATGATCTGTTTCTCAAAAAAACATGCTGAACTCATAATCTTGTGTATACAAATATACTCATCAATATAATCCCTTTATAATCCTTTCAAGTATCTTCCCCACTACTGACTGCTCCCCTTTTTAAAAAAGTGGCCCCACATCAGTTTTACACCAGTCCTGGGTTACTATGCCTGAGGATAATGAGCGTTGAAAAATTAAGAGTAGAAGTTTGGCTATAACAGAGCTAAATTTTCGTAAAACCCTTGGTTGTATATTCCATCTTTTGAAAAAGCCATTAAGGTGAAACTTAGGTCAGGATATGCCATCCAGAGAGGGACATCATATGACCACTCCAACATTCTGAGAAACTCTCAACAGTTTACACCCGGTTCCTCTGAGCTATTGAGCTGTTGAACCCTGTTTGTATTGTGGTATTATGTTGCTTTTAGTGTAACTATTAGGGTCCTGACTGACTTTAATTCTTTTAAATTGTGGAATAAATTTATATTTGATCAGCAATTCCTGTTTTGTCGGAGTGATTAATATAGAAAGCGCAATTCTTTGAGTTAGTGTAGCTCAAGGCCACATGAGTGTGTTTTAAGAAGAGTTTATAATTCGGGCTATATTTGAAACTATGTTCCACAATTGGTCGTCTTTCTCTCTATGAGGTTAACTATAAGCAAGTTGCAACTATTGGATACAAATTTCCTCTTACATTCAGGGGCGGAACTAAAATTGGCCCAAGAGCTGGAGGGGGCCCATAACAGTCAGCCTATACATAGACTAATGCAGAATGTGTACAATACTAATTCAGGGAAGTATTTTATTAGCGTAAGTAACAGGTCCATCTATCTATCCTCAAAATCATTATAGAGAGCAGAATGTATTTTATTACGTTTGCTTTTTACTAAGTTACCTTTGGGGGGCCCGTGAAAAATCTTGCACCAGGGCCCTCTGTTGAGTAGGTCTGCTACTGCTTACATTGAGTCCTGTTGTAGCACATCAGTAAGACTATAGGTTTGGAATTTGGAGACCAGGGTTTAATCCTCAGAAGGTCAACTACAAGCAAGTTGCAACTATTGGATACACTTACTTAAAAGGACACTAAACCCAAATTTTTCTTTCATGATTCATACAGAGCAGCAATTTTAAGCAACTTTCTAATTTACTCCTATTATTAATTTTTATTTGTTCTCTTGCTATCTTTATTTAAATAGCAGTAATGTATAGTTGCCGGCCCATTTTCGGTTGATAAACTGGATTATGCTTGCTTATTGGTGGCTAAATGTCAGTATCCATGGTGCTGAACCTAAAATGGGCTGGCTGCTAAGCGTTAAATTCCTGTTTTTTAAATAAAGATAGCAAGAGAACGAATAAAAATCGATAATAGGAGTAAATTAGAAAGTTGCTTAAAATCTCATGCTGTATCTGAATCATGAAAGAAAAAAATGTGGGTTTAGTATCCCTTTAAGAATTTTTGGAAGTTTCCTACTTACATCAGAGGCATTTAAAGGTTTATTTGGGGTAGATTTATCATAGTGCGAGCGGACATGATACAATGTAGCGTATCATGTCCGCTGCACATCGATAAATGCCGACAGCAAGAATTGCTGGTGCAATACCGCCCCCTGCAAATTGGCCGCTATCAGGGGGTGTCAATTAACCCGATCGTATTTGATCGGGTTGATTTCTGTCCGCCGCCTCAGAGCAGGCACCGGACAGGTTATGGAGCAGCAGTCTTTAGACCGCTGCTTCATAACTTCTGTTTCCGACGAGCCCGAAACACGGGGCATCAAGCTCCGTACAGAGCTTGATAAATTGACCCCTTTATCTTTATTTATACAAGGACTTTATGTGCACAGTTTATTTTCACTTTGTTTGTTTTTTCTTTTTTCCCCCAAAATAACTGTTTACTAATTAGCTGGTTATTTCACCTGTGCTCTAGTTCAGGACAGGTTTGTAAAACTAGTGTTCTAGAGATAGCCATGTAATTGGTATGGACTTGTATGTTCTAATTTGTTTCAATGCATCTTCCATTGGTTCCTCTCTTGTGTATAATGAAGAAAATAATTGGTTTAGTACCTCAGCCTTCTACTTGTCACTGTTAATCATGCTACCCTGCACACATTTTGATGTATCTACTATTTATATACTTAAAAAAAAACTTTTAGGGTTTGACTTAGAACCCTTTGTAATCAATATTTAAAGGGACACTGAACCCCAATTTTTTCTTTCATAATTCAGACAGAGCAGCAATTTTAAGTAACTTTCTAAATTACTCCTATTATCAACTTTTCTTCATTCTCTTGCTATCTTTATTTGAAAAGCAAGAATGTAAGTTTAGAAGACGGCCCATTTTTGGTTCACAACCTGGGTTGTGCTTGCTGATTAGTGGATAAATCATGTCCAGTGTCTGGACTGGCTCCTTAGCTTAGATGCCTCCTTTTTCAAATAAAGATAGCTAGAGAACAAAGAAAATTTGATAATAGGAGTAAAGTAGAAAGTTGCTTAAAATTGCATGCTCTATCTGAATCATTAAAGAAAAAAAATGGGTTCAGTGTTTCAATTTTGGCTAATTTAAATTGAAATTGTTTTGCATGCTTTGTTGTTTGTGGCTTTATGGTGCGCTTTTCTCCAATCTTTCTAATGTGACATTTCCTATGTATACCCTTCTGTCATCCCTTCCGTGAGATATGTTAGGTGTGTTATATTCACAGACTTATTGACTGATTTATTGTGTTTGGACTGACCCTCCCCCTTTGCCTAGTTTAAAAGATTATCTCTGAGCGTGCTACCATCCTCTCTCCAACACACCTGCACCCATGTCATTCAGGTGCAATCCATCCTTACTGTACAAATTCTACCCAAGTGAAAAGTCAGCCCAGTGCTCTAGATAGTCAAACCCCTCATTTGTACACCATGTTTTTAACCCGGAATCAACTGCCCTAAGCTCCTTCTGCCTTACTGAGTTAGCACGTGGCACTGGTAATATCTTATAAAATAGTATCTTCTAGTATTATTTTAATACTTTTGTTTACATAGTACCATTAGAAAGATAGTACAGTACTGTAATCAGAAAGGGAATAGTTTTTGGTTTTAAATAAATATAATAGACTATTATTTGCATTTAGAACACAAAAACCAAAGACACAGGCAGAAAAGTTTGTTACTTACTATTTGGGGCAAATCATAATTTTATTTTAAAAAAAACAATATTAATGAAAAAATCTGGATTTCTGAATAATTCTGGATTTGGAATTCTAAATTTGGGGATTTGTACCTGTATGTATGTACTGTATAAGTGTGTGTATATAATTATTTTTCACATTTTCACATTTTATTTTACATTTTTGATTTGTCACAATGATCAACTAAAATTAAGAACACTGCTGAAAACAAAAATATTTATTTAAAAAGAAAGTGGGGACGTGTCCAGGCAGTGATTATGGAAGGACGCAGTTTCTCAAGCTGCTCCAGAGATATTGATAATCTGCCTATTATTAGAAATGTTTTGTGGCATCTAGAACTACAAGCTTTAAGATTATCTACTCTACAAGTAATATATTGAGTTAATACAGTCTGGCTGCGTTTATGACCCCTGCACTGAGAACCGGACCGTTAAGGCCTGAAGCAGTGGCCTCCAATACAGTAGAACCATAAAAGAGAACTAAGCTGGGTTTTTCATCCTACATATAGGTAAACTCTTTTGGCTACTGCACACTTATTTTTTTAATTTAAGCACCATAAGAGAGTTAGCTGTTTCATGCTTAACCATTTTTGTGCATAAGAAGATGCCTAATATAGTGATAACCGCATGAGAGTAAGAAGTCTTGCAGCTTGATGACAATTTCTTACAGCTAGCGCAACTTCTACTAAAAGCTTTTGGGATATATTGAGGGGTAGTTATCAAGCCGTCTACTTTACCTGCCTTCGCCGGTCCAATACGCCCGCCTAAGCTCGCCTACCATCGCCGCCGCGGACCTGAATACGTTCGCCTAAGTTATCAAAAAAGCTGTCAAAAAGCTGTGCACCACTCTACATTGACCAATCTAGTTTATCCCTTATAGTAGACTCAGACATCCAACCAACGACATGGACTGACCATTCGGCAGTCTCTATCTCCTTAAGATGGCCAGAAGCCCCAATCAATCCATTTATATGGAGATTAGATGAATACCTCCTTCGCCACCCACCAACCTATAATTCTTTGACTACATCAATAACTGACTACTTTAAGCTTAACCCGAACGCAGACACATCACCACTCACTTTATGGGAAGCACATAAGGCGTTCATACGTTGAGAATGCATCAAACACACAGCATACCTCAAAAAAACACATAATGTTGCAAAGGACGCTCTGTTCGCTAAATTACAAAAGCCGGGTGGGGCAGACACGCATGACAGTAAGGAGATTGCGGACAGTTTTAGAGACTTTTATGCCCACCTCTACAACTTGGAACAGGTAGACTCTCAGGCTCATCTCGAGGAGATGCAGCATTACATCCAGGCAGCCAGTTTAAACCCCTTAACACCAGCCCAGAGAGAGGCCCTGGACTTGCCAATCTCTTTAAAAGAAATTCTGACTGTAATTTCCCAACTTTCCCAACTTCCAATAGGCAAAAGTCCGGGCCCGGACGGGTTTACGAATGCATATTACAAGTCCTTCAAGCATTTGTTGGCCCCCCACCTCTTGACTTTGTTCCAGGCTATAGATAATAATTTAAAATTTTCACCTGACATGTTGACCGCACACATTTCGGTTATATTAAAAGCGGACAAACCACAAGAACAACCGGGCAGCTACAGACCTATCTCCCTGCTCAATTCGGACATTAAGATATTTAGAAAAATTATAGCCAATCGTATAAATACAGTATTAAATGAAATTATACATTTAGACCAGGTAGGCTTTACTCCACGTCGTGAAGCACGGGACAATACAATAAGAGCGTTGACACTATCAGCATATGCAAAATATCACAATATCCCAGCGGTTATAATGACGACGGATGCAGAAAAAGCGTTCGATAGAACAAATTGGCACTTTCTCAATAAAACATTAGAGACTTTCGGATTCGGAACCAAAATGATAGATAGAGTAGGTAGCCTCTACACACGCCCGAGCGCCAGAGTTAGAGTAAATGGCATGCTTTTAGATCCTTTCCCTATTCGAAACGGTACGCGGCAGGGGTGTCCTCTCTCCCCTATCTTATTTATCTTGACAATGGAGGTATTAGCTTCACACATACGCGCCAATGAGGAGATAAAAGGCATAATTATAGGCCCCAATGAATTTAAGATAGCTATGTACACGGACGATGTCCTTTTCTCTGTATCCTCCCCTAAAAGTACCATCCCAGAGATTTTACGTGAGATCCGGAGATTCGGCACATTCTCGAACTTCTCAGTAAACCAAACTAAATCAGAAGTTTTGAACATATCACTTAGTGCTATGGAATTCCGCAACCTTTCACGGATATGTCCACTACGCTTGCAGACAGACTCAAATACCTGGGTATTCACCTCTCCCCATACTCTCCCACCCTCTTTAAGAAAAACTATGAATCACTGCTTCACACCATATTAAAAGACCTCAATACCTGCGGAAATAAAACGCTTTCGTGGTTGGGTAGGGTACACTCCGTCAAAATGACGATATTACCCAGAATTCTATATATCCTTCAGGCCCTACCAATTCACCTTCCTTCCTGGTATCTAACGCGGTTACAGGCACATATGAATGCCTACGTGTGGGGTAGGTGCAAGCCCAGAGTAAATAGAAACACTCTTTACAGGTCTACTGTCACAGGCGGCATAGGGTTACCAAAGATAGAGGAATATTATAGTGCAGTGACTCTTCAGAGAATTTTAGAATGACACGGTTCAACAGCTCACAAAGCCTGGGTATCTATAGATTCTCATATTCTACAAGTCCCGTTCGTGAGAGCACTATGTTGGGTCCCCACAGACCTGAGACCATCGCAATGTGGACATTTAGACATACATAAACACTTTTTTAGGGAATGGGACAAGATAAAGACTTCATACCCCCATATCTCATCTATTAGATCTCCATTGTTCCCAATAGTTCTCAATATCAAGCTGGTAGGGGGCTTGGACAAAGGATTCAGAAGACTCAAGGAGTGGGGATACACCATACCACTCTGCAGATTTTTAGAGGACGGGAAATTAAAAGATAAAAATAGACTGGAGACTATTGCAGATGGACGCTATACACATTGGCTTAAATATGCACAACTCCAACATTTTTTACAAACCTCTCCCCATAGAAAGGAGTTTCTTCGCTCAATGACTCCCTTTGAACGACTGTGCGACAGAGAGACAGCAGTCCAGAGTCCCCTCTCGATATCCCGGCGACTTTTAATAGACCCCCAAAACACTATTTTACCAAGCTACACCACGAAATGGGCACATGACCTTCACATTGACATTGACAATGGCGCTTGGCGCAACATATTCCAAAGATCAAAACAATCTTCTACCTCTCCAACGATATTGGAGATGAACTACAAAATACTATCTTATTGGTATTTAACACCGACTAGATTGAATACTATATACCCCGACTCTTCGCGAATGTGCTGGAGGGGCTGTGGCGAGCCGGGTAGTCTAATACATATGTGGTGGGACTGCCCCCTGATAAAAGACTTGTGGAAAGCGGTAGAAACCCACCTGCAGAGATTAGCGGGAGATACATTGAGGCTCACCCCCAGAATAGCATTATTAAACGACACCACCCACATCACATGCAAGCTAAGATCCCTCATAGTACAAATTGGGCTTAATGGGGCTCGCTCCATAATAGCTCGGGCATGGAAAACTTCATCATCTCCAACTACGGAGATGTGGATTGAAAGGACGACAGAGCTCATTGGTCTGGAGAAGTATGGGTTTTTGAAACGGAATAAGCTCCCTTTTTTTCTAGATGCTAAATTCTTATGGGAAAACAAACATACATCTACAGCCTTAACACACAAGTATAAATACATATCTCCTGGGGGTACAATATTCATCGGCGAGGATAGGGGCTGCTCTCCCCCCTGGCTGGGGGGGTCCGGGAGGAACCAGACAGTGTCCAGCGACTTTAGGTGAGTCGATCTGCTTAGACCTATAGATAACATGGATTGACCTTGTTGTTTAAAGTAACAATACTTAGACGCGGCATGGAACAGTTAGGGACTGCTAAGTTAGTTAGTTGGTTAGTAGTTTGGTTTGTTTTGAAATATTGCTGCAATTAGGCATAGATACAGATATGTATAATGTACAATGATTGCCTGAAATTGTATACTTTATTTTATGTAAAATGAAAACATAATAAATATATATAAAAAAAAAAAAGCATGTACACTAAAAAAAAAAAAAAAAAAGTTCAGGCATAATTAAACCATATACAGCAAAAAAAAAAAAAAAAGCTGTGCACCAAGTACTGGGCGATGAGCAGCGGATTGTGATAGTTATCACTCATCCAATCTCGCTGCTCTTCGGCTTTTTCCCAGCTTTATTGATACCCCTGTCACTAAGCACCCACACTAACTAGACTGTTCTACCCCCTATACCAGCGCCCCCGGGTCCCCCGCAACTAAATAAAGTTATTAACCCCTAAACCGCCGCTCCTAGACCCCGCCGCAACTCTTATAAATGTATTAACCCCTAAACCGCCGCTCCCGGACACCGCCGCCACCTACATTATACCTAGTAACCCCTATCCTGCCCCCCCTATACCGCCGCCACCTATAATAAAGTTATTAACCCCTATCCTGCCGATCCCGTACCTCGCCGCAACTAAATAAATAGTTTAACCCCTAAACCGCCGCTCCCGGACCCCGCCGCAACCTATATTAAACTTATTAACCCCTAATCTGCCCCTCCTACACCGTCGCCACCTCTAATAAATTTATTAACCCCTATCCTGGCCCCCCCTACACCGCCGCCACTGTAATAAAATTATTAACCCCTAAACCTAAGTCTAACACTAACCCTAACACCCCCCTAACTTAAATATTAATTAAATACATATAAATAAATGTAACTCTTATTAACTAAATAAATCCTATTTAAAACTAAATACTTACCTTTAAAATAAACCCTAAATAATAATTACATTGTAGCTATCTTAGGATTTATTTTTATTTTACAGGCAACTTTCAATTTATTTTAACTAGGTACAATAGCTATTAAATAGTTATTAACTATTTAATAGCTATCTAGTTAAAATAAAGAGAAATTTACCTGTAAAATAAATCCTAACCTAAGTTACAATTACACCTAACACTACACTATACTTTAATAAATTATTCCTATTTAAAACTAAATACTTACCTGTAAAATAAACCCTAAGATAGCTACAATGTAATTATTAATTTAGGATTTATATTTATTTTACAGGTAACTTTGTATTTATTTTAGCTAGTTAGAAAAGTTATTAAATAGTTATTAACTATTTAATAACTACCTAGGTAAAAGAAATACAAAATTACCTGTAAAATAAATCCTAACCACAGTTACAATTAAACCTAACACTACACTATCATTAAATTAATTAAATAAATTAAATACAAATAACTACAATTAAATACAATTAAATAAACTAACTAAACTACAAAAAAATAAAAAAAAATAAGTTACAAAAAATAAAAAATAAAAAGTTACAAACATTTAAAAAATATTACAACAATTTTAAGCTACTTACACCTAATCTAAGCCCCCTAATAAAATAACAAAGCCCCCCAAAATAAAAAAAATGCCCTACCCTATTCTAAATTAAAAAGTTACCAGCTCTTTTACCTTACCAGTTCCGATCAGCCAATAGAATGCAAGCTCAATCTGATTGGCTGATTGGATCAGCCAATCGGATTGAACTTCATTCTGATTGGCTGATTCAATCAGCCAATCAGATTTTTCCTACCTTAATTCCGATTGGCTGATAGAATCCTATCAGCCAATTGGAATTGAAGGGACGCCATCTTGGATGACGTCCCTTAAAGGAACCTTCATTCATCGTTAGTCGTCGGGAAGAAGAGGATGGCTCCGCGTCGGCTCGTCTGAAGATGGCTCCGCTCCGCTCCGGATGGATGAAGATTGAAGACGCCGAGTGGATGAAGACTTCTATCGGATGGAAGACCTCTTCAGCGCCGCCTGGATGATGACTTCATCGGATGGAAGACTTCTTCAGCGCCCCTTGGATGATGACTTCTGCCGCTCCGGATCTCCTCTTCGGTTCCATCAGTGGTCGGCTGGCTGAAGACGACTCAAGGTAGGATGATCTTCAGGGGGGTAGTGTTAGGTTTATTTAAGGGGGGTTTGGGTTAGATTAGGGGTATGTGGGTGGTGGGTTTTAATGTTGGGGGGGGTTGTATTTTTATTTTACAGGCAAAAGAGCTGAATTCTTTGGGGCATGCCCCGCAAAAGGCCCTTTGAAGGGCTGGTAAGGTAAAAGAGCTGGTAACTTTTTAATTTAGAATAGGGTAGGGTATTTTTTTTATTTTGGGGGGCTTTGTTATTTTATTAGGGGGCTTAGATTAGGTGTAAGTAGCTTAAAATTGTTATAATATTTTTTAAATGTTTGTAACTTTTTATTTTTTGTAACTTAGTTTTTTTTATTTTTTTGTACTTTAGTTAGTTTATTTAATTGTATTTAATTGTATTTAATTTATTTAATTAATTTAATGATAGTGTAGTGTTAGGTTTAATTGTAACTTAGGTTAGGATTTATTTTACAGGTAATTTTGTTTTTCTTTTAGCTAGGTAGTTATTAAATAGTTAATAACTATTTAATAACTATTCTAACTAGCTAAAATAAATACAATGTTACCTGTAAAATAAATGTAAATCCTAAAATAGCTACAATGTAATTATTAATTACATTGTAGCTATCTTAGGGTTTATTTTAAAGGTAAGTATTTAGTTTTAAATAGGAATAATTTATTAAAGTATAGTGTAGTGTTAGGTGTAATTGTAACTTAGGTTAGGATTTATTTTACAGGTAAATTTCTCTTTATTTTAACTAGATAGCTATTAAATAGTTAATAACTATTTAATAACTATTGTACCTAGTTAAAATAAATTGAAAGTTGCCTGTAAAATAAAAATAAATCCTAAGATAGCTACAATGTAATTATTATTTATATTGTAGCTATCTTAGGGTTTATTTTAAAGGTATTTAGTTTTAAATAGGATTCATTTAGCCAGAAAAGTGTCGAGCGTACCTGCTAGTTTTTTGATAACTAGCAAAAGTAGTCAGATAGTGCCGCACTTGTGTGCCGAACATCTGGAGTGACGTAAGAATCGATCTGTGTCGGACTGAGTCCGGCGGATCGAAGCTTACGTCACTAAATTCTACTTTTGCCGGTATCTAGGGCTTGATAACTAAGGCGAATCAACCTCGCCTCAAATACGCTGCAGAATTCCAGTGTATTTGAGGTAGACACGTTGATAACTAGAGGCCATTGTGTTCTCCCTCTCCAACAACACAATATGATGAGCATCGATCCTTACGTGATAAAGCTGAGGAGGAGATTTTAGACATACAGAATGAAGAAGATGACGCAACAGTGCCCTCGGTTAAGGGGGGAATTCCAATGGGGCTGAGTAATATTC
Source organism: Bombina bombina (assembly GCF_027579735.1). Taxonomy (NCBI): domain Eukaryota; kingdom Metazoa; phylum Chordata; class Amphibia; order Anura; family Bombinatoridae; genus Bombina; species Bombina bombina. Next base: position 480,530,699 of record NC_069505.1, on the reverse strand, counting down.
TACTGGATACTGAATTGTATTACCCACTTGTTTCTGTGGAGGATATAACCCTTCAGCTTTGTGCTATCAGAAAATACCCCAGAGACTTTACTCTGTGGGTTAGATTTATCATAGTGCGAGCGGACATGATACGAAGTAGCTTATCATGTCCGCTACACATTGATAAATGCCAACAGCATTTATCATTGCACCAGCAATTCGTAATGAACTGCTGGTGCAATGCCACCCCCTGCAGATTTATGGCCAATTAGCTGCTAGCAGGGGGTGTCAATCAACCCAATTGTATTCGATCGGGTTGATTTCTGTCCGCGGCCTCAGAGCAGTTGGACAGGTTATGGAGCAGCGGTCTTTAGACTGCTGCTTCATAACTTCTGTTTCCGGCGAGCCTACTGGCTCGTACGGAAACAGGGGCATCAAGCCCCATACGGAGCTTGATAAATCGGCCCCTGTATCTTGTTGAGATTTATGTCAATTCTTACATAATTGCTGGACATTGTTCCCATGACTCCGGTTTCCTCCTTAAATATTTGTTGGATACAGATTTGAAGAAAGGAGTTGGTTAATTACAGAGACACAAACATGCCGCTGTTTGTCTTACAATTATACAGCTGGCAGACTTTCCTACAAGACTTTCGCCTTGAACCATAAATAATTCTTGAAGAACTCATATGTGAACCTCATATCATATCACTTGTCTGTATACTGATCTAATTTACTGTGAGTTTTGGCCTATAATTATACCATTTCATTCAGTAAGTTGATAGGTCACTGTTGGATGCATAGGCTGTTATGTAATTAAAGGAACAGTCTACACCAGATTTTTTATTGTTTAAAAAGATAGATAATCCCTTTATTTCCCTTCCCTAGTTTTGCATAACTAACTTATATTAATATACTTTTTACCTCTGTGATTACCTTGTATCTAAGCCTCTGCAGACTGCCCCCTTATCTCAGTTTTTTTTGACAGACTTGCATTTTAGCCAATCAGTGCTGACTCCTAGGTAACTCCACATGCGTGAGCTCAATGTTATCTATATGACACACATGAACTAACGTCCTCTAGTGGTGAAAACTGTAAAAATGCACTCAGATAAGAGGCGGCCTTCAAGGGCTAAGAAATGAGCAGATGAACCTGCTAGGGTTAGCGTTGAACTAAATACCAAGAGAACAAAGCAAAATTGATGATATAAGTAAATTGGAAATCTGTTTAAAATTACAAGCCCTATCTGAATCATGAAAGTGTTTTTTTTTTTTCTTGACTAGACTGTCCCTTTAAATGGAAATAATGAGATGCTTAGATGTTCTTTGCTAATATCGTGGAGATTGCAGCGATTTCATACATTAAATAATTTTAGTAAATTTATCAAAATGTTGTTGTTTTTTTACCTCAAGCATAGTCTAACATATATTCCCTATACTTTCAATATGATCCAACAGAAAGCTAGAAATAGATTTGTGTTTGCTCATATGCTGACTGGGTGGCGACAGAGAGAGCCTGCTCGTTGGTTGTCTGGTTCACAAGAGGTGGTGAGTGCCCCAGCCATTGGGTGTGTAAAAAGGGTGCCAGTTAGTGTTTGTCATTTTTGTAATCCCAAGATTATGGAGGATTCTGATTTTTTAGACACGGATGTTTACTATGTGGAGAATGCGTCTTGTGATAAATATGAAATGGCCCTGTTTATCCATCCCCATCAGTTATGTTCTGATTGCCGTTCTAGAGTACTCTCTTCTCCCGACTCAAGGACCTTAGAGTGCGTTGAGCCATCCGCCCCAGAGGATTCTATGTCCAGTGAGGCACGTTTCCCAGAACCTTCCTTTGCTACACGAGCAGGTGTCCCTATGGCCTTTACTCCTTCTCCGGAAGGTGGCTTGTTTCCTCCAGAGGTTACAGCATGGTTCCGCATGGCCACATCTATGGGGTAGGCTCACTTATATCTCCCGAGTGAAATATTTTTAAGGTACTGTCCATGTTCTGTCGACCAGGGCCCGTCGGCCGTGGGATTGCCTGATTCAGTTCAGCCTTCTGGGGAAGCGTTGGCCTCTGAGGCTTCAGGGGCCCCAACCTCCGGCCGGGGTCATTTATCGATCCGGCAAGGGATGATTTCACCTTCCGTTATAGGCTGCCATGTCTTCATGTTCTACTAAGGCATGTTTTGGTGGTGCTAGAGGACTCCAGTCCTAGTGGGCCGAGGAATCCGAGGCATTAGATGCCGGATGGCAAGCTGGGTTAGACATTTGGGGATGAAGCTAATCTCCTTGACGTCTACATTTTTCTTTCTTTTATGTATCGGTTCCAGTTCTGAGCTTGGGTGAATGGGGCCTCTGATCGGCTGGTCCTGTTGGCGTACCTATACACCTTGGGCGTTCATTTGCGGGTGCTACCTTACTTTTATTTTGATCCGGTTAGGATGTATTTGATTTGTTTTAATAAGCTAACATCTGATATAATTTCCGTTTTGGGAACGTTCTTTCTGGAACTGATACTTGCGATTTTGTGGTTGCATGGGCACTTCCTTGGAAGTTGCACACTTTTGGTTAGTAACAAAGTTATGTTCTAATTCATATTATCGAAACTTCGGGTCAATTTTCTTTGGACCTTAGAAAGTTTTAGGGTGTCCTTGTACCAAGCAGGTACTGGTTGGGCGCTATCTGCTGTTTCTTGGGTTCATGTCACCCTCGTGGTGCTGATTATCCTGTCGGATTCTGATTGTCCCTTGGCCTATTGATATGGACTCTGAGCTCGGATCCTACTATGTGGTATGGGGTCTAGTGTGTAGATCCAACACTTATAGAGGAAGGTTAGGAGTTCTGATGTAAGTTGGCCTTTTTAGGGGCCTACGGCCACTCCACCTTAAATGTGCCTGATCTCGGAAGCTGAGCAGGGTTAGGCCTGGTTAGTACTTGAATGGAATACCAGGTGCTACAATTTGCTTGAGTTACGTGACTGACTTTTTCAAGATGTCATCAGGGTTCCAAAGGGTCCCTGGGGACTCGGAACCGCAGTTTTCCACTCCTGTAGATTTTGGAGTTGTGAATGACCTCCGGAGGTCTGGTATTCTGGGTGATGGACAATTTAGGTCTTCACTTGCGGTATCTTCCGGATGTCGACTCTTGTAACCTAGTCGCATTCTTTTTGCAGCGGCGGTGTTATAAGCTTGCGATCCAAGGGTACTGCTTGCCCATTCTTCAACTGGTCAGGATTTTTTTCAAACTCTTGGGTTTGAGGCTGTTGCTAGGTAATCTACGTCTACGGACCTTAGATGGTGGAGGGCTCTGTTTTGGGTACGCTCCTACCATGGGAGGCAGCTGATATATTCCTCAGGAAGTTAGATATTTCGATCAGTTCTGTTTTTCGAGGACTCTGGCTTAGGACCACGTCTCTTGCCTGGAATGGGCATGGACAGTTCTGCTTAACCTTCGGGTTTGGTTCCCCCACGTGTACCTTTTGACGGTGAGGTTTCTGACTCTCATGGGAGATTACTATCTACCTGAGGCTTACTGAGAGGTCCCTACTTGTCTTCTGGGACATCTGTGCTCCTTGTAGACTTCAGTTGTTGTTTCAACTGGGCTGGTGATATTGGCCGAAGGGTCTCACCTTGGTAGATTGGTTACCATTGCTTTGTTCCCCTTTCTTCTCACCCAGGGTGGGGGATGGGTTCTTGTGTATTCTCCTTGATTTGAAGGTACCTCAGTATCTGTGAAGGCCCGTGGGTCCTCGCTTTTCTCACCTCATAGGAATTTTTCCCTTCTGGTGTATTCAGAATCACAGAACTGGATTCTGGAATTAGGATGCTGGGGGTCAGAGTACTTTCTTCCCTGGGGGAGTGTTCCTTCTTCTGAAAGGTTGCAGAGTAGGGGTTTTCGGACCCGAGCACGAAGTTACCTGTCATGACTCATGGAGCATGCCAGTTTAGTAGCAGTCAGAGTTCTACTCTGGGGTTTTGATCCTTGTAGATCCATCCTTTTTTCTTCCTACGGTCTGGGACTCTTGTCTTAGGTCTTTAACTAGCCTTTGGGCTGGGACCATTATACTGGAGGGAAGGTGAGGGATTGGTCTGCTCTGTGCAGTGTTGATCATTTACTATTATTGAGTTTGTCCTCCCTTTTGGTGAGGGGACTTTTGGTGCCCATCTCTCTACTGATGGCGTCTGCAGCTGGGATGGGACACTCCTTGGAGCATGAATTTTTCTGGGCCGGAGCTGTTGTCGAGATTTTTTTTTCACTTTTTGGTGGGACGAGTCCCACAATGGCTTAGGGTCAGTTTTGCTGCCTGGAGATGGTCATTGCGAGTTCTTGTTTACAGGTGGCTCTGTGTTCTCTTGGAGAGCTTTGACAGTTATCCTGTCTCTGCTTTACTATGCTTGTCTAACCTGATGGGTTTTGACTTGGTTATGATGCAATAGGAACACCATATGTGGTATGCTGCTGTGTCAGGGATATGAGGGTGGCCTTCTGGTCATCCTAGTGAGGTTTTTCCTGAGTATGGACTTATTTTTCTGGTCCTTGTCCTTCTGGGGGGTTCATCTCCCTGGGTAGTGGTTCTGTGGTAACCTTGGGTTGCTTTGTTTGATTTGAGCCCATGTTGGATGGTCCTTTGGATCTCTTATGGGGTCCTCTATTCTCTTCCTCGGGGTGGATGGAGGTTTTTGACCTTTAGGGGTACATTTCGTGGGAGTCAAAAGCCGCTGGGTTGGCTCCTCGGCAGCCTTTGTGCTCAGCAGACTCTGGGTCTGAGTTGTCTGTAACACGGCTTTGCAGGTTATGTAACTGATGAGCAGTTGCCTGGGATTCCTGTTTTACCCTTGTCGATTAGAGTTTTTGTAGGATGTCGGGTAATTTCAGGCTGAGGTGCCTTTCGAAGGGGCCTCCTTTTTGTACCCTCTTTGTTTGCATTCAGTGTCCTCTAGCTTGGGTATTGTTTTCCCAAAAGTAATGAATGCAGCTGTGGACTCTTCCTGTTTAAGAAGAAAAACATAAATTATGCTTACCTGATAATTTTCTTTTTTTTCTGACGGGAAGAGTCCACAGCTCCCGCCCGCATTTTATCTATGAGGCGGCAGTACATTTTTTGTTCTTCTGGCACCTTTTTCACCCTGATATTTCTCCTATTGTTCCTTGTTTTCTTGGCAAAATGACTGAGGGATGATGGAAGTGGGGGAGGTATTTGAAGCCTTTGGCTGGGGTGTCTTTGCCTCCTCCTGGTGGCCAGGTTCTGAATTACCAAAAGTAATGAATGCAGCTGTGGACTTTTCCTGTCAGAAGAAAAGAAAATTATCAGGAAAGCATAATTTATGTTTTGGATGGGGGGATATGGTCAATTAGGCTACGCCATAAGCTTGAGATAGGGCGTCCCTTCTCCAAAAAATGTTTAGGAACCGGCTGGTCTGTTGTTAAACACAACAACAAACAAAATATGATATTCAGTCAGCTTGCTGCTTACTTGTCTCGAAAAGGCCATTATACAGAGAAAGTTGGCAGAAAAAGATAGCAGAGAGGGGGAGAGAAGAATAAGGTAGAGCAAAGATAGTGGAGAGAGAAGAAGAGAGAAATATATTTTTTAAATCTTATTTGTCCTGCTGATGGCTTATAGAACTAGCACTAGTAGCTACTATTCCTTTTTTTTTAGTTTACAAAGTTATCTAACTATGGACCATATTACGTTCCAGCTCAAGCGTTAATTGTGCTAGTAGTAAGCATTTTGCGCTCTTCGCGGTTCACTGTAAACTGCTTTCGTTCAAGCGCTAACCAGATGAGCGCAAAGTGTCAAACTTAGAATAGTGTGTGCACGTTCACATATTCCCCTATAGAAGTCAATGGAGAATTTTTTTTGGAAAAAACACCCTGTTAGCCTGTTCTATGGCGATTTACCACCTGGGTGCAGCTTCTTCTAGCCCAATAATGCTTTTCACAGAGTAGAACTTTCCTGTAGTATATTAGTCTGATTCTGCCTATAACGGTCAGTCCAGTGCCGCAATTCCAGGCAATTCCTCTCTGAACAAGGAACACAGCAACCCCAGCCGAATGATATATATATACTGTATGTCTATATACAGATATATATATATATGCATATTTATTTACAAATAACATATTCTGCTATGTGCAGAACATTGAAATGTGAAATACATAGTTAAAACCTTTATTAAAAATGAAAATTGCATAAATATGTTTTTTGATGTTTTCATCTACTTAACTGCAAAAGGCTCCAATGCACTCCTATATATGTGTACATATATATTTGTGTTTATATGTGTATATACAGTATATATGTTTGTAAATACATATATACACATATAAATACATATGTACTCAAATATAGAGCTCTGAAGTTGTGGTAATCATTCTAGCATAAATCGCAAGTGCGCTTAAGTGATTGCATTTACTTTCAACTCCATAATACTAAGGGTTAAGCCCAATGAGCACAAATTCCATCGATAAACCCCTTATCGCTCGTGCACAGCCATTTTTGCTCCATTCGTAATCTAGCCCTACATATGACACGGATTAACCTAACAGCTAATTGTTCCCCATAGGCAATAATGGAGAATGAATTTCATTAAAGAAATTTGCCACAACAGATAGGTCCAGATGAACAATTTTTAGACACAAAAAAAAAAAAAAGAATTGTAAAGAATGATTTTAATTACATTATTTTGTTATCTGTAATGCAAAAACATACATCCTCTAGCAGATCTTTACATATGTCCCTTTAATTCTACATGTTGGAAGGCAAAACAAAAATACAAATTTAATCTGAGAATGCATGATCTGCATTTTCATGAACTGATTTATCTGAAATATTTAGTAACATGGAGATCTCAAAGGATATAAAGCAATTTTAACCTTTATTTACATGTGTTTATGTGAATCTCTGAGATGTGTTAAAATATACCTGGATAATAAATGTCAAGAATCTCTGCCTATAGCTCCTGTCAGTGCAATTTATATGCCTACATAAAACTCACTCTAGATCAAAGCTTTCCCTGTTCTAAATGAATCAGGGGCAGGTCAAGGGGACTATTGCTGAGTTATATGAGAGGAAAGCTGTGAAACGCGTCTTGCAGGGACTGTGCTCACACTCCACTCTCTGGGAACTTGCTGTTCTGACTGCTCAAGCCAAGTACAACTTCTACATTGGCTTTTCATAAATATGTTTGTACTGATGTAAGTAGCTTGTAAACATATGTACTCAATAATTTATAGTTTACTTTAGTGAGAGGATACACTGTAGCGAATATTACTCAAATCTCTTTCGTGGATGCAAAACAGCAAAAAAAAAAAAACAGAATGCAAAGAGATTCAATGCTCCAAGAAATTAATAGAAAATAAACAAGCGTTCACGCTGGACAAGATTTAAATTATAAAATGGGGCACATTTGCACAAAACCACTAATGATGACACATAGCTACAGATAACTAGACACAAAATAAGAGACAATTTATTGTTTCATGATATAATTAAATGGGTACGTCTTGCACAAACTGGTCTTTAAAGACCAACAACGTACCCTAAGAGAGCTGTTTGGGAGGGATCAGGGAGTCTGATGTGTCAGGTGGGAGGCTGATCTCTACACTAATGCTAAAATTAACCCTGCAAGCTCCCTACAAGCTCCCTAATTAACCCCTTCACTGCTAGCCATAATACACGTGTGATGTGCAGTGGCATTTAGCGGCCTTTTAATTACCAAAAAGCAACGCCAAAGCCATATATGTCTGCTATTTCTGAACAAAGGGTATCCCAGAGAAGCATTTACAACCATCTGTGCCATAATTGCACAAGTTGTTTGTAATTAATTTCAGTGAGAAACCTAAAATTGCGAAAAATTTAAAGTTTTTTTTTATTTGATCGCATTTGGCGGTGAAATGGTGGCATTAAATACAAAATGGGCCTAGATCAATACATGGGGTTGTCTACTACACTACACTAAAGCTAAAATTAACACTAGAAGCTCCCTACATGCTCCCTAATTAACCCCTTCACTACTGGGCATAATACACGTGTGGTGTGCAGCGGCATTTAGCGGGCTTATAATTACTAAAAAGCAACGCCAATGTCATATGTCTGCTATTTCTGAACAAAGGGGATCCCAGATAAGCATTTACAACCATTTATGCCATAATTATACAAGCTGTTTGTAAATAATTTCTGTGAGAAACCTAAAGTTTGTGAAAAAATTTGTGAAAAAGTGACCCATTTTTTTTTATTTGATCGCATTTGGCGGTGAAATGGTGGCATGAAATATACCAAAATGGGCCTAGATCAATACTTTGGGTTGTCTTCTACATGTGAAGGGTTATTCAGGGATTCCTGACAGATATCAGTGTTACAATGTAACTATCGCTTATTTTGATTTGAAAGAAAGTGGTTTGCAAATAGCAAAGTGCTACTTGTATTTATTGCCCTATAACTTGCAAGAAAAGCAAAGAACATGTAAACATTGCGTATTTCTAAACTCAGGACAAAATTTAGAAACTATTTAGCATGGGTGTTTTTTGGTGGTTGTAGATGTGCAACAGATTTTGGGGGTCAAAGTTAGAAAAAGTGTATTTTTTTCGATTATTTCCTCATATTTTATAATTTTTTATAGTAAATTATAAGATATGATAAAAATAATGGTATATTTAGAAAGTCCATTTAATGGTGAGAAAAAAAGGTATATAATATGTGTGGGTACAGTAAATGAGTAAGAGGAAAATTGCAGCTAAACACAAACACTGCAGAAATGAAAAAATAGCCCTGGTCCTTAAAGGGACATATACTCATATGCTAAATCACTTGAAAACTAATGCAGTATAACTGTAAAAAGCTGACAGGAAAATATCACCTGAGCATCTCTATGTAAAAAAGGAAGATATTTTACCTCACAATTTCCTCAGCTCAGCAGAGTAAGTTCTGTGTAAAACGTTATACTCAGCTGCTGCTCAGTTGCAGGTGAAAAAAAAAAAAATGAAGAAATGAAAAGCAGCCAATCAGCATCAACAGTGCTGAGGTCATGAACTCTTTTACTGTGATCTCATGAGATTTCACTTAACTCTCATGACATTTGATAGTAAACTTCCTTAAACTGAATAGGGAAATAACATGAGAGTGCACGAGGCTCAACCCCTTAGCTGTCCCGGGACAGACATACTGATTTGTTGCTTAGAAGTTCTTTACAATGGGATGTGGCTACTGAGGAATTTTTGAGGTAAAATATCTTCCTTTTTTTCATAGAGATGTTCAGGTGATATTTTCTAGTCAGCCTTTTACAGCTATGCTGCAGCACTTTCAAGTGTTTAAACATTTGGGTATTATGGCCCTTTAAGGGAAGGAAATTGAAAAATGGCCTTGTCCTTAAGGGGTTAAAATTGCTGCTCTATCTGAATCATGAATGTTTAATTTTAACTAGACTATCCCTTTAAGTATAACTCATAACTCACTGCTTAGAGCTTTTTTAAATTACAAAAACAAATCAGACTGTTTTATATCCCTTTAGGCAGTTTTACATTGGGCTATAGCCCCTTTACCTTGACTGCAGAAGGCAACTCAGGCTTAAAGATGCAGGTCACAATAAGTAATAAAGCTCTCTATACTGTAACCAAGGTAACAAGTCAGAAAATGTCCACATGCCACCCCATAACGAAAATACAGGGCAGCTGCCTACCATAATTATATATACTGATATTTGTAGGGTAGCTTCAAACCTTTGACCTACACATGTAGTTAAGGAGACATATTATAAAGGATGTGCAGCGCATTCCTTTTGGGGACCTTGACTCTTTCAATTTGCCACTGCCACAGACAATAATAATTGCCTGATATGATCTGATAGGAGCTGTAAGCACAGATGAAAGGTCACCACTGGGGACAGTTTCCTTTGCCTGGTTTTACATGCAGAAGCGTGTTTACCATCTGTCTTCATAACTCATATCAATAAATATGTCATTGCAAAGTCTACAGAATAAAAACACACATTGATGAAGACTCTTAAAGAATCCCAATGTTTCACTCTTGACTACACTACATCAAGTGAAATAAATGTATATTTCTTTATCATATAAAACAACATTTCCCATGAGCTAAAATATCTGCCATTTAATTCCCTCAGTGATGACATATGTTGAAGACCCCAGGGATGAAAAGACATTATGTACTGAGTATAAGACAACCAAGCTTATATTAGGATGCCATTGGGAAGAAAAATTACATTTAAAGGAACATTACATCAAAAACCTTTTTTTTTCCTTTCTTTATCTTTATTGCAATTTCTGAGTTGTACATGAAGTAAAGAATTCAACTTCAACAGTAAAAAAAAATTAAGATCACAAAAAATGAACTGAAACACACAAAAAATACAACTATGCAACAAAAATCCAAATCCAAAATGGCCAATCTGCTCACTTTTTACATAATATCACATCTCTATCAAATGCACAGCATATTACAAACAAACATGACCAACAAGCAACATTGTTACACACTTTAACAACATTCCAAATTCCCCCATTTTCCGATGCACATTGTTTCATTAAAGGGACAGTCTACTCCAGAATTGTTATTGTTTAAAAAGCTAGATAATCTGTTTATTACCCTTTCCCCAGTTCTGCACAACCAACATAGTTATATCAATATACTTTTTAACTCTGTGATTACCTTGTATCTAAGCCTTTACAGCCTCCTTTTTTAAGAGAACAAAGCAAATTTGAAGATAAAAGTGAATTGGAAAGTTGTTTAAAATTGCATTCCCTATCTGAATCACAAAAGTTTAATTTTGACTAGACTGTCCCTTTAAGGAGTGGTGATGACATTCATTTTTAATTGTTATTTGTTGAGATTCTATTATCATCAAATAGGTCCATCTCTATTATTGGCATAGGCAGCAGTTTCTTATTTTTAAAGGGACAGTACACTGTAAAATTATTATATTGATGTATTTTCAATGACTTTTTTTTACCAGCTGCAGAGTATAAAATGTATGAGAAATTGAATTTTCAGGTTTATTTGTGTATATGAAGTAGTTGGTTTTATGCTTTTAAACCACAGCCCATTACAATGGGTTGAGTTTTAGGTAATATCAGATCTCATTATAATATCACTTTGTGTACACAGACATGCTTCCTTATCTTATATTTGTCTGGAAATCTAAAGCTCAATACATAGAGAGAACAATGGAAAGTTATAATTTTATTACTTAACTATCCTGCACCCCACTATGAGTTTAATTTCTTCTGCTCGCTGTGCTTACTTAGGCTATTCAATATCTGAGACTCCAGTATCAAAACTTTCAGTATAGGTTGGGATACCACAGGCTAAATCAGCTATTTCAAATGCCAAAATAGAAGTAAAGGAGCTACTTATAAACAATTTAATACACCCCAGCAGGTAAAATGGATCATTGGGAACAATTTAAATGGGAGAAAATGTTTGGGTGAACTGTCCCTTTAAGGTCCAAGCTTGTGCAGATCGTGTTATCATTTGATCTGTGGGAGATACGCATTTATCAAGTTTCTGCTCATTTTAAGGAGTCCATTTTATTGTCAATTTTAAGTCAGTAACTCATGGCCGATTGTGGGCAAGATTACAAGTGGCGTGCTATTTATCGGTTTTACTTGCAAACAAACACTGCTGGAAGTAAACTTTTAATGCGGGCAAGTTGGCACTTATTACAAGTTGAAAGTAAATTGTTTGCATGCAAGCAAACCCGACGCAAGCTAACTTCAGGACTTCTGATATTGTGCATTAACTTCTCCCTATAGACTTCAATGGAGAGCGCTGAAGAGAAAATAAAAACGTATCGCTTGCGCGATAATCCGACACTGTGTTAGCCCTTCAGGGCTAATGCCGAAGGTAGTTATTAATATTTAATATTCAAATGTTCTTAACACAGAAGAAAATGTTCTTTACAACAGGGAACTGGATGGGGGGAGAATTTTCAAACCCCTCAATCTCAATTCCCTTAGCAGCTACAAACATCCAAGACCCCATATTTGCGCTATAAATTAAATTGCACTCAAGTGAACGCATTTACACACGCTACTTCCAATGCTTGCAAAGAGTTGGGACCCCTACACTACAGTCAAATATTAATATATAAATAAAAGAAAAAATAACTATAAACTGGGTACTTGCAGACAGTTGCCAGTACCTAAGATGGCTGCTTCCAGTAAGAGGGGGAGGGTTAGCGACCTGTTTGGGAGGGATCAGGGAGGTGAGAGGATTTAGAACGGATCCCTACACTGCAGAAAAAAAAATAACTATAAAAAAAAGCTAAGCCGCATACTCAGACTGTCTTCCAGTACATACAATGGTGGTGTCAAGAGTGTGTAGTGGAGAGAGCTGTTTGGGAAATATCAGGTAGGGATCAAGGAGGTGGGAATGTAATCCCTATTTTACAACACTATTGCATTACTAGATAACTAATTAAACCCTTTACTGTTGGGAATTTTAGAAGTCTGGTGTCAGCTGCAATTAGCAGCCCTCTAATTACCAAAAAGCACTCCTATTTCTGAACAAAAAAGATCAGTGAGAAGCTTTTACAACCATTTTTGTTATGATTGCACAAGCGGTATGTAAATAATTTCAGTGAGAAAGTTTGTGGGGGAAAGTTAACGTTTTTTTATATGATCACATTTGGCAGCAAAATAGTGGCATGAAATATACCAAAATGGGACTAAATCAATATTTTCAGTTGTCTATTTAAAAAAATATATAGTTTTGATAGGTAAATAAAAAAAAAAAAAAAAACAAGGCTCCTTTTCTGGAGTTATGGCAAAAATGCTAAAAATTCTCTGTTATTTTGGGCAAGTTTTGGGTAGTGAATGGGGTTAAACAACTTTCTCTTGGAATCCTTTGTTGAAAAGCATACCTAGATAGGTTTAGAAGCAGCAATGCACTACTGGTAGATAGCTGTTGATTGATGGCTGCACCTGTTTCCATTGGCTCACCTATTCTGTTCAGCTAGCTCCCAGTGCACTGCTGCTCCTTCAACAAAGGATACCAAGAGAATGAATCAAATTGGAAGTAAGCTGAAGTTGTTGCTCTATCTGAATCATGAAGGGCTAGATTACAAGTAGATGGCTAATTTATTGCAAATTCACCCGTTTACGGACGCACAATAAATAACCAGCCATTGCAAGTGGCCAGACCTCTGGTTAATTTTTAAAATGTCCGCAAATTGCCCCACAATTTTTTTAAACTGCAGTAAGCAAATTTTCGGGGTTAAAATAGGCGTGTGTTAGAAAAAAACAGGCACTGAAAAGTGCCTTTAAATTGCATTATATGGGGAACTGTGTGTTCCCAGTAAATATTTATGTATATGTTTATATATATGTATGTGTTAATTTGTGTGTATAGACATTATACACATAAATATATATATGTACTGTATATAGTTATAAACATAAATATTTACATTTGCTGCACGACTTACTTCTTAGCTGTGCTAGTTGTCTTGGCATGAGAACGAGGCTCCCATTGGAGCACAATGCTTCCATGCAATGCAAACTCGAGGTCGTGTTCACATTGCACCTAGCTTGTAGTACCAGCTCTCATTTACATGCATTGGTATTACTAAATGGAGCGCAAATAGCGTTTTTACGAAAGTGATATTTTGAGCTCCACTTGTAATCTAGTATTTAATTATTAGAAGAAATTATGGAGAAAGCAAAAAAAGCAATGACTTCCCAAGCCAATTAGTTAGCATAAAATTGTAATGACAAAGTCACTTGCTTATTAAAGGTCACAGCTGCTGAGTGTCCCAGTTAAGAACTAAAAAAAATATTACTGTAGAATTTTCTGTCAAGTGGCAATAATTCTACTTTTTATTTATTTTATAAATTCTTTTTTCAATAAATGTATTTAATATACATTACAAGTACAGATCACCAGACAGTGACCTTGCTTTATTAAAGCTTGCTGAGACTATGAGCTGCATCAGTGAGATTTATCAGGAGTGCAGTCACTTAAAGCAGCTAAAAAAAAAGGGAAAATTTACACTGAAGACTCTTTTAGGTCTATATAGTATAGTCTGGCTGGACAACGTTCCCAACTAGGGAACCTGTCCACTCAAGATGTTAGCAAGTGGGCAGCTTCACTCTGATGGCTCTTATCGTTGCACAAGCAACCAATCATCAAATGGCAGATGAAGTATGTATGTACGTATACATGTGTATGTATGTATGTATGTATGTATGTATTGTATATCCATATCTGGTAGATCAAGAAAATTAAGCGGCCAATCCTAAATAAAATTGCCGGTCTAGACTTGTCTTTCTACGCTGAGAGGGCTGTCTCTGCGAATGTTGAGAAGTCTCCCATAGAAATAATGAGAGCTCTCTGTTATGTAAAAGTTTGCAATGGAGAACGAGGTACAGAGAGAGACCCCTACGATGTTTACACTTTAATTTTATGCCTAATACAAATCAAATTATGCTGTTCTCAGTGCACCATACCTTAAAGGGACAGTCTACACAAAAATTGGTGTTGTTTAAATAGATAGATAATGCCTTTACTACCCATTCCCCAGCTTTGCACAACCAACATTGTTACATTAATATAGTTTATAACAGTTAAACCTCTGAATTTCTGCCTGTTTCAAAGGCTCAATTGACAGCCTTTTCATCACATGCTTATGTATTTGCTTTTCACAACAGGAGACTGCTAGTTATTGTGGGTCATATAGATAACAATGTGCTCATGCACGTGGAGTTATTTAAGAGTTAGCACAACACAGTACTAAATGCAACTCAATAGATAATAAAGAGTCACAGTCATGTAAACAGGGGGCTGTCAGAAGATGCTTAGATACAAGGTAATCACAGAGGTAAAAGTATATTAATATAACTGTGTTGGTTATGCAAAACTGGGGAATGGGTAATAAAGGGATTATTATCTATCTTTTTAAACAATAAAAAATTATATTGTAGACTGTCCCTTTAATTTTGCTGTTTTCCTTTCAGACAATTAGTTTCTTGAGTATTTTGATAAAAGCTTGGCACCTTTTAATCTGCGAGAAAAAAAAAGAGTGTAAGGTGGAAATGTTTACAGAATTACGCTTGGATTTCATTTGAAAAGACCAAAAATATATATTGGAGTAGCGCTAATTAGCAATCAAGTTCCTCTCCAACTTACAGTATAACATACAATTTATTTTAAATAAAATCCTAAACAATTAATTTAATATAGTATTTAAACCTAAAACCAGCGCTTGTACTTTTTAAAATGCATATGCAAATCAGAAAAAAACATAAAAAATGTTCAGTTCCACCATCTTGTAGAATTCCCCCTAAATAATGAAATAAAATACACTACATAAAATATCTAAGATACAATGAATCTCAAAAGTTTCTTGGCAAATTAAAGTGATCAAAGTAGTTCTTTGTAGATTCCCAATGTCCAAAACATCACACTGAGATGAACAGTATAAATGTATTAATAAGTTTCAACACTTTTAAAATAATAGTGGTATACTGAAAAAGCCTGGCTCCACAGCACTTTAGATTACACGCTCCACCAACCTAAAATAGAAAGGCTGGTATTTTATCATGAGCGACTTGTCAGTTAGCCTCTTACTCACTGTAAAGTACTTGATAATAACAGAATAATTTGCAAGAAGTCCGGCTCCTCAGCGCTTATATCAAACACGCTCTGCCATCAATAGAACAACAAGATGTTACCTTATATACAATGAGCTACTCTACAGTCAATCCATCACTCACTTGCCATTCTATGTCCTTCCTTGGTCACTCCTCTGTAGGAGGGTGTTATAGTTCCTCTTTGAGGTTGAAACAATACCGGGCAGGGCTGGGTCGCCCTTCTCTGTGCGGCTCCTCAATTGATCCTGATCTGCACTATCATGGATCTCCAAAAACTTCCCGGTAGTAGTAAATGTACCAATCTCGTCTAGTGATAATTAATCCCACTTCCACTCAGGGTATGCCTCTACACGTTTCAGCTCTAACGAGCCTTTGTTAAAGGGCCATAATACCCAAATGTTTAAACACTTGAAAGTGATGCAGCATAGCTGTAAAAAGCTGACTAGAAAATATCTCCTGAACATCTCTATGTAAAAAAGAAAGATATTTTACCTCAAAAGTTCCTCAGTAGCCACCTCCCATTGTAAAGGATTTCTAAGCAGCATTTTAGTGTGTCTGTCCTG
This sequence comes from Bombina bombina, assembly GCF_027579735.1. Lineage (NCBI taxonomy): Eukaryota > Metazoa > Chordata > Amphibia > Anura > Bombinatoridae > Bombina > Bombina bombina. The sequence goes on along the minus strand of NC_069505.1, from coordinate 480,514,563 downwards.
GGACATCTTAGGGGATGAGCATCGTGCACTCTCATATTATTTCACCAATCAGGTAAAGGAAGCTTACTATGAAATCTCATGAGAGTTAAGTCAAATCTCATGAGATCACAGTAAGAGTTCATGACCTCAGCACTGCTGATGCTGATTTGCTGCTGTTCATTTCTTCATTTTTTTTATTTTTACCTGCAGCTGGGAGCAGGTGAAGTATAACTTTTTACACAGAACTTACTCTGCTGAGCTGAGGAGATTGTGAGGTAAAATATCTTCCTTTTTTACATAGAGATGCTTAGGTGATATTTTCCTGTCAGCTTTTTACAGTTATACTGCATCAGTTTCAAGTGATTTAGCATATGAGTATTATGTCTCTTTAAGAGCTCTTCATTTATTGTATCTTAGATATTTTATGTAGTGTATTTGATTTCATTATTTAGGAGGAATTCTACAAGATGGTGGAACTGAACATTTTTATGTTTTTTTCTGATTTGCATATGCATTTTTAATTTTAAGTACCAGTGCTGGTTTTAGGTTTAAATACTATTTGATTTAATTGCATAGGATTTTATTTAGTTTGTCACCCTTGGGGAGTCAATTTTTTTTATAGTTTTAGCTATATTGAAGTCTGAAAATTAAACATTAGGATACTGTGTGTTTTGTTTAGACAATTTCATTAGCCAATGAAACACGCATGTTCAGCCTACTTTATGAAAAAACAACAATTACGCTTTGTAATTTGTACTCATAATTAAGAATTTCTATGTGTTTTTTGCAATCCTTTGCAGGGCCGCCATCAGGGGGTGACAGGGGTGACTCCTGTAAGGGGCCCAATGAGCCAGGGGGGGCCCATGAGGCAAGAACTAAAAAAAAAAAAATTTTTTTTTTTAATTTTGGCAGCCATCAGTGGGTACTACAGCAGAGTGCTAATTGAGCATGGGAAATGTTATTACAAGGAGTAAAGTATTAGCATTTGAGAGGATTTCTTAGTGTGCACTAAACCACTATGCTCAGTGTGAGACAGACTTGACACTTTGTACAGTGTGTGCCTGAGTCAGACGGCAGATCACTTTCATTTGAAGAGGAGGTAGGACTTACTTAGCAAATGTTTTTTATTTCTTTGTGAAATTTTGGATTGTAACTTCAGTGTGGTAGTAGTTGTATGGTGGGGCTAGGGGTCCATAAAAACAAATTTTTTTAGCAGCAGTGTATTTATGATTATTTGACAATGCTGTAGAAATTCTATATTTAAAACCATGCAGAAATGTTTCCTCCTCAATACACAAATGGCAGATGCCCTTTTGGCAGATATGCATTTTATATATATATATATATATTACATTCCAGTTTACTGCCCCTTTATGCAAGGACTTTCCAGATGCAAGGAGGCATTTTATCTAAGATTTTTACATCTGCATAAAATGTTATACTCTCAGACTAAGATTGCTCAGTGTTTGAAATGAGACAGGTTATCTTAAAACTGTTCAGTTTACACTACAGCTGACTTAGTTTTGAAATACATACCAACAAGCCTAAATCCTGCATTTAACCAAATCTAATGGTATGGTACCAAGACCATATAGAATACAGCATTTTCAAAATCCATAAGTACAGCTGACAGATGGGAAAATTTGTACACTATATTTGAAGTGGTGCTCTTGGTTGGGGAAAATGGGAAAAAAAACAAACAAACATATGTCAACCTTTTAAAGGTACTTTTCTTCATCTAGCCATCTACCCAGCTCATTAATGAACAATTTTGAATTCACAGAATTATTTTTGTTTGCACATTTACAAATATGATTCTTTAAAAAGTGATCTCTTAATTTCTGCATTTTTTTTATCATGCATGTCACATACTGTTGATTTAGGGGATGCAAGGTGCATAAATGTTTCCTCCTGTGAGTGTTTCTCTGGGTGTATGTGTTTATGTCTTTGTGCTTCGGTTTGTTTCTCTATGTGTATGTATTTTTTATCTGTGGGTCTCTCTGTGAGGGTGGGTGTGTATGTCTTTGTGCATTTTCTGTGGATGTCTGTGAGGGTGTGTGCATATGTCTTTGAGCTTTTTCTATGGGTGTTTCTGTGAGGGTGTTTGTGTGTATGTATGTATGTCTGTGTTTTCTGTGGGTGTCTCTGTGAGGGTGTGTGTATGTCTTTGTGTGTTTTCTGTGAATGTCTCTGTGAGGGTGTGTGTATGTATGTCTTTCTGTGTTTTTGATGTGGTTGTCTCTCTATGTGTGTGTGTATGTCTTTGCGTGTTTTCTGTGGGTGTCTCTGTGTGTGTATGTGTGTATATGTCTTTGTGTGTTTTCTGAGGCTGTCTCTGTCGGTGTTTCCTTGGGTGTATGTGCAAGTTTGAGTTTGTGTGTGTGTGTGTCCATTGTCTGTTCCTTTTTAGGACATTTTGACCTTACTACTAATTATTCACATCTTTCTACAGACTTTGAGACTAACAAGACCTTTCCGGAAGTAACCACTCCACCATTTAACCTTTAAATTATTGTTTAGGCAGTTCAGGGCCCTTCCTTTCAGCCACTGCATGCTGTTGTCATAATTTAGTTGTCATCTTCCTTTACAAAAAGATAATCAGAACTCCATATTTTGTTTTCTAAATCTCCTTTTTTTTACAAAACTGTAGTTTACCTCATTACTTGTCAGGTCAATGTAAACAAGTGCTAAGTGTCTGTTTGGGTTTCTGTGTCTGAGTGTGTTTCTTTGCGTGTCTGCTAGAGTGTCTATATGTGAATCCTTATGTGTGAGTGTGTTTGTGTGTTTCAGTGTATGAGTGTGTCTGTGTGTGTGTGTATGTTACTACCTTTACAACATTTCCAAGTTTAAATAGACAATTAAGAATAAAGTGCAAATACGTTTTAGTCACTTGGTCAAAAATTGCACATGTCAAAGGAGGGGGGGGGGGGGCCTGATCAATGGTTGAGTCAGGGGCCCCAAAATTTCTAGTGGCGGCCCTGATCCTTTGTAACATGGTAACATAATAGATGAGGTTGAAAAAATACAGGAGTCCATTGAGTACTTAAAGGGACACTGAACCCAAATTTTTTCTTTCGTGATTCAGATAGAGCAGCAATTTTAAGCAACTTTCTAATTTACTCCTATTATCAAATTCTTGGTATGTTTATTTGAAAAGCAAGAATGTAAGTTTAGATGCCGGCCCATTTTTGGTGAACAACCTGGGTTGTCATTGCTGATTGGACAGCACCAATAAACAAGTGCTGTTCATGGTTCTGAACCAACAATTTGCTCGTTCCTTAGCATAGATGCCTTATTTTTCAAATAAAGATAGCAAGAGAACGAAGAAAAATTGATAATAGAAGTAAATTAGAAAGTTGCTTAAAATTGCATGCCCTATCTGAATCATGAAAGAAAAAATGTGGGTTCAGTGTCCCTTTAAACGACAATTTACGCTGTGCATTTTAAAATGATTTATTTCTGTGTAATTTACGTACAAAATTTAAATTTTTTATAAAATACAATTTTTGATGCACCTTAACAATACAAGTTTTTTTCTGAGTATTTTTGTGTGAATGGTTAAATTATACGTTTTGTATGATTCTTAAATTCTGATTTTCATTGTGCACTTTTGTATTTTATGTTTGTCCTTCTCATACGAAAATGCAGTATACGCCCCTTAACGAGACACCCTGTTTCAGGCTAAAAAGTTGTTTTTAGAATTCCACCAGGAAAAATAGAAGTACTGGCGAACATTCTTAAATAATTTAACCAGCCCAGAGAACTTTATAGAATTGGGCCCTTAGATCTTTTGTACTTCTGTAATTTAATGTATAATGTTGCCATGGTTACAGGCATTTCTGTTTTGATGCAGCAGTCTTTTTTTGCATACTTTCCTTTTTTAGCATCAATTTTTGCTGCAAGTTTTTCCTGTGTTGGCAGCTTTTTATGATTGGTATAATTTATGTGCCTGTTGATTGGAGTTTCTTCCTGGGTGTGTTCCCATTTGCTAATGCTCCCTCTGAGAATTGACCCGGTTTGGTTTACATTATTCTTTTCATGTATTCCCCTGTCTGCTATGGTCCTGCCTGATCTGGTTTTTACCTTGTACTGTTCATGACACTGCTTTGTTTCCTGATTGTGTACTGCCTCAGCCCACAGCTTACTAACCGTCTGCCTGACTCTAACATTGCCTCTGTCGGATACTTCTCCAGTACGTTCCTGACTTCCTTCCTGTATGACTATGCATCTGACTTATTCCTTAGGGCTAGATTTATCAAGCCCCTACGGCAGCAAGTTCTCACAAGAACTTGCTCACCGTGATTTATCAAGCAGCGGTCACCAGACCGCTGCTTCCCTACGCTCTTCGCCACCTCTAAGGTGGTGAAATTCAATCTCCTCGGTCGAGTCCGACCGAGGAGATTGACAGCTCCTGCCCGCAGGTGATTGGCTGTGCGCGGGCAGGGGGCAGGATTGCACGCGAGCGCAAAATTGCGCTCGTGTGCAATGTTAATTACCTGCGGGTAATTTCTCCCTGTCACAGGCGAGCTGAGGCGTACAGGGGCGCGTATACAATGACACGTGGCAGTTATAACCTTTTTGATGATTGATCCTTCTATTTTTTTCTATGTTGCAAACAAAACCTCCTAAAATTCATTCAAACGCCTCATACTATTGATTTATTTTTATTCTGAACTGTCGTGACAACATTTCAACTAAAACATTTTAGTTAGATTACAAGTGGCACACTATTTACCCCTTCTGCTTTACTAGAAGTAATCTATTTGCGTGCGCATATTATAACACGTATTACAAGTTGAAAGTAAAGTTTTGTGCACAAGCAAAATCCGACTCAGGATAGCTTCATTAGTTCTAATGCAGTGTTGGTTTAGCACAACACGAAAAAAATTGTTATAAAAGTGTGTTATTGAAATATTAAATATAACATTAAAACATATCAATAATTATTATTATAGATGTACTAAAAAATTCTAAAATAAATTATATATATACACCATCACTCCAACCACCTGGTGCTCTGCATTAAATGTACATACATAAATACCAGATAATCCCCACGGTTGGCATCTGTGTCTCCAGGGTTATCTAAAGAGCAGGCACAAACAGGGTATTCCAAAGATGCCTTTAATTCACAAGCAGTGTAACAAGACCTGAACCCAAACATTTTGGCTCTCGCAGGAGCCTTTGTCAATTGAGACTGTGCAGACATAGAGGCCCTGGAGACACAGATGCCAACCGTGGTAATTTTTTATTGTTTTATATTTAATATTTCAATAATGTGCCTTAAGATAACATGTGTGATAACCAGACACTGTGGGTTAAATATATAATGTTATTTTTATACATGTGCTGATGTTAATGTTAAATATATATCTATACCTATATATCTATAGATACAGATAAATAGGAATATACATATATATATATACATATATATATATATATATACAGGTAGCCCTCAGTTTCCGCCAGGGTTAGGTTCCAGGAGGAATGGTTGTAAATCGAAACCGTTGTAAATTGAAATCCAGTTTATAATGTAAGTCAATGGGAAGTGAGGGGGTTAGGTTCCAGGCCCCTCTCAAAATTGTCATAAGTAACATCTAATACATTATTTTTAAAGCTTTGAAATTAAGACTTTAAATGTTAAACAGCATTATAAACCTAATAATATAGATTGTATCATCATCAAACTTTAATTAAGTTTAATGAACAAAAACTTTTGCTAACAGCACCTAATAAAATAATTACACAATAGACTGCATCATCATCAAACTAAGTTTAATGAACAAAAACGTTTTTTTACTTGCATTTTTCTGCAATCAGTTCTCTGCATTGTTAGCATGTTAGATAATATTGGGTCTGCACCTATTCTATGCATTTCAATCTGCAGTGATTAATAAGCAGTTAGGCACCCTCACCTCAAACTGCTGGACAGGAAGATAATAGGGAAGTGCCTATATATATATATATATATATAACTTTTAAAATTATGGGGAGGTGAAAAGTGAGATTAAAAAAGTGAGAATAAAATCCTCCACTATGCACAGAATAATTCATTGTGTAGACCATTTAAAAATCTAGACAAGTCAGAAGAACTGTTTTTCCCACAGAAGACCTCTAAATACAATTAGAATTTGGTGTGATTTATATATATATATATATATATATATATATATATATATATATATATATATATATATATATATATATATATATATAGCCCTTTGCAGTCAAATACATGGCCATTTACCATGTACCTTTTAACCCTTATAATTTTTTATATTTTTAGTATATAGTCTATATATGAGTGTAACAGTTTATTTTAATGTATTTATGTTGTGTTTGGTGCAACGTTTTTATCCCTAACCCTTTACGCAAGGTCTTCAGTCGTGTTAACCCATTGTGCGTTAAATTTTATTGTGCTTGAACTTTCAATACGTGCACAAATAAACTCCACAGTGATATTCTTGTATAGCACGCACTAACATTGGTGTGCCACTTGCAATCTAGCCCTTATTGAGATAGCTATACCCTTAAAACTGTGCTGGCTCGCCAAAGTAAGAAATATGAAACTGTTCTTGTCAATTAATGAAAAAATATCTGCACTTCACTAAAGAAACAACAATCCAGAAATATGCACTGAATTCCTACACAATCTTTTCTTGTGATTTAAAAGTATTCTCAGACAACTCTTATGGTGTCAGCAAGTCAGAATATAAATATTTATGGATTTCCTCTTGCTTTTCCTATAAATAGTGATAGTATATATGAATGTATTCAATCACAGCATGGTACTGTATAACCTATGGTATTGTAATTAGAAATTCTTGTTTTGTAAATATTTTTAAAACAAATGTATAAATGTTTCATTATGATATTGTATTTCTTACAATCCATTTAATTTACTATTGTACAATTTTTACGCAATGTTTAAAACTTGCTTAAAAGTGAAAATAAATTATCTAATATTTGCTAATACAAGTGTTCTGCATTTGTTAGTATTTGAGGAGCTGAGCTACAAAAATAAGCTTTTTTAACATTTAAAGGACCTTTAATCCCAATTGAACAATATTGAAAATCACACGATCAAACAAATTAAAAACAATTTTAAAACAAACCAATTGAAATCACACGATCGTTCATCTTGATGGCATGGAACGTCCTAATGGCGGGAAGCGGTTAAAGTAAAACTTTCAGTATTCAGACAGAACATGACATTTTAAGCAACTTTCCCACGTCCTTTTATTTTCAAATTGGCTTTGTTCACATGGTATCCTTTGTTAAAGAACATACCTTGGTATGCTCAGGAGGAGCAGCAATGCACTGCTGGGAGCTACCTGATGATTGGTGGTTGCACACATATGCCTAATGCTATTGGCTCACCAGATGTGTTTAGCCAGTTCCCAGCAGTGCAGTGCTGCTTCTAGGTTTACTCTTTAATAAAGAATACCTAGAGAACTAAACAAATTTGATAACAAAAGTAAATTATACATTTGTTTACAATTCAATGTTCTATCCAAATCAAGAAAGATTGCTTTTTACTGTCTCACAAACAAAAGACAGTTTGGAGCACCAAAAAACGAGTGAAAAACAAATTTTTTTTATTTATAACAATAGGGTTACATAACCCCAGGGTAAGAGTGTATAAACAATAAAACGAAAAAACAGAGAACAAAAAGGCTGACCGGTTTCGGCGTGTGCCTTAATCCTAGCCTGCTTAAAAGTGTTAGTAAAATTCACAGCTTAAAAACCCACCTCTGTGTTTCAATTGGGTGTGAAATTCACACCTTTCTAATGGTTGACCAATGTTCAACTTCCTAATTTATCAGACACCTGTGTTGCCTACTGACATCACTAATGTTATTAGGTGTGGCGAAGTCTGTGCAGCCCTCTTAAAGTTTTAACTGTAAACTTTCCTTTGCCGACACACAGACCGCACAAAAGTGCCCATCGTCACATCTAATTTACTGCTGAAACAAATTGTAGTTGTATTTAATTAGACTTATAGCTTATATAAGCAAAATTTGCATTTATCTTTTCCCATTTTTATATCAACATATCTCCGTGTATGTAATGCTGTCTAATATCTTACGTATCTTGAACGTTACAACATCTTAGAATAGAAAAAGTTGTGGGACCTGAGACTGCCTGGGTCTGATAATGCCCACTATCCCTTTGTGTACAAACTTTCATAGCAAAAAAGGGATTTGATTGCAGCTGTTCGAGGATGCGTGTGTATTTGTTTACATGAGTGACGTGTGAATCACACCTCTAGTTCCGCCCTATAGGCTTGCATGCCCCATCGCTTCCACAGCACTAATCCGCCTTCCACTTTAATAATATATGTGGAGGAGGTGTGTTAGCGGTACCCCTGGCCTTTTGTTAGATGGTTTCTCCAAAGTAACCTCACAAAGCGAAGAGCCCTCACTCAATAAATGTACGTTTAACCCTAATAGATGCGGCTGAATAGCTCTATCTGTATAGTGTGCGTCTGTTGCGCTAAAGGGGAGGGGAGGGGGTGGAAGCGGGGTTTGGGGGGGGGGGGTTTGTGCAATTAAGGTTGACGATAATATGAAATTTAAGCAGATATTTTCTATCCCTAAGAATACTGTAATGGATCTGCTCTGTGAACGGAACACTGTAAAGCTTTTGCTCACTGTTACCTTATTACAATCGTGTGGGCATTGTTCTACAACTAGTTAGATATCAAGTACTGAAATATATATTTTGATTGGGTTATCTTTTGTTGTGTGCATTCATAATTAATGTAGTTTATATTTATAAACTTTTTAAATTTTTAAGTGCTGGTTAGAAATTATTTGTGTAGTATGAAATTATAAGGGAATTACTACAGCTACCAAAAATTAATTAAATCGAATTCTGAGTTCAGGCCCTCTGGAGACCTGGTTCTCAACCTAAAAATCCAGAAGGCCTCCCTTTCTCCCAGTTTCCGTGTTCTATCCAGTCCTCTATTCTGTACAGGGACCTTCTCTATGATAGTCCACGAAAAGTACCTGGGATTTTTTTGGTGTATCACGGAAAAGTGATTGATCAGAGGCGTTGTTAATTCACCTGCTCTTATATCAGCCAGATGTTCCTTTATTCTAACTCGTGCCTCCCTGGTCGTTAGACCTACATATTGGAGGGCACAATGTGTGCATGATATTAGATATACCACGAAATTTGACCGGCAGTTTAGGCACAGTCTCTTCTGGAAAGTTTCACCTGTGACTAGAGACCTAAATGAATCCCCCACTACCACTCTTTCACATGCCTTGCAGGAAAGATAATTGCATCTAAATGTACCATTAAGTCTCAGCCAGGTTGAGCCACTGGTCTCTTCCTGCTTCAGTCTAGTGGGGGCTATTATGTTACCAATCGTACGATTCCTTTTGTAAGCGAATCGTATGCCTTCATTCACTGTATCTTTTAATGCATCATCAGCCGAGAGTAGTTGATAGTTACTTTTGATTATCTGGCATATCTGATGGTACTGTCGTGAATAATCAGTTATGAACAAAATTTTGTTACCCTCTTTAAGTTGTTCCCACTCTCTCCTAGCCTGCTTCCTGTTCCCATTGCTGTTTTTTGGCCTTCTTTTAGATTGTTCAAGTAACTTGGCCCTGTCCAATCTACTGACCAAATTTCTTTCCTTAGTAACTATCGACTTTTGGTAACCTCTTTCTAACAACCTAGTCGTAAGCTCATCCGCTTGTTCTTCGTATATACGCTGACTAGTACAATTTCTTCTTAAGCGGATAAACTGCCCTCTTGCTACCCCTTTAAAAACCTTCTTTGGATGGCAGCTGGTTGCATGTAGGAGTGAGTTACCTGAAATCGGTTTTCGATAGGTTTCAGTCCTAATTTTCTGACCTGTCTGGCCCTTCAGTGTGATGTCTAAAAAGTTAACTGTGTGTTCCTGAACATCTGAAGTAAAACTGATCCCTGCCGTGTTTTGGTTGAGACCCTTAATAAACTCTTCCAGATCTTCTCTCGATCCCTTCCAGATGAACAACAGGTCGTCTATGAACCGTCTATACCACACTATCTCCTGTCTGAAGGGGTTTCGCTCCCCAAAGACATGGGAGAGCTCCCACCAACCCATAAATAGGTTGGCGTACGAGGGGGCAAACTTGGCCCCCATAGCCGTCCCCCGCCTCTGGAGAAAGAACTCCCCCTCAAACAGGAAATAGTTGTGGGTGAGAAGGAACCTAGTGACTCTTAAAACATATGCAATAAATGCCCGGTTCCCCGTGTACCCTCTGGAGAGGAAGAATTCTAAAGCCTCAAGTCCCTTCTCATGGGGTATAGTGGAATAGAGAGACTTGACATCAACAGTTAACCAATAATAATTGCTTTGCCAAGTTACGTCAGTGAGTAAATTCAGGACATGTTTTGTGTCAGCTAAAAAGCTCCAAAGGGTGTTTACCATTGGCTGTAGAATGTCATCCAGCCATTCTGAAAGATGTTCAGTAAGTGAGCCGATTCCGCTGACAATTGGTCTCCCCTGGACATTATCAGTAGACTTGTGTACTTTCGGAAGGTGATTAAACACCGGTATAGCCGGATCCTGTACCAGTAGATACATTTTGGTTTCCTGATCAATAAAGCCCAGGTCTACCCCATCATCCACCAAGGAGACCAGTTGTCGCTGGAATGACCTAGTAGGATCCTGTTGTAGTGTTTCATAATCTGATTCTGTTCTCAGCTGCCTCCACGCTTCTTGGACAAATTTGGTTCTATCCTGAACCACAATGGCTCCGCCCTTATCAGCAGATCTTATCACCAATTAACTTTTTAGACATCACACTGAAGGGCCAGACAGGTCAGAAAATTAGGACTGAAACCTATCGAAAACCGATTTCAGGTAACTCACTCCTACATGCAACCAGCTGCCATCCAAAGAAGGTTTTTAAAGGGGTAGCAAGAGGGCAGTTTATCCGCTTAAGAAGAAATTGTACTAGTCAGCGTATATACGAAGAACAAGCGGATGAGCTTACGACTAGGTTGTTAGAAAGAGGTTACCAAAAGTCGATAGTTACTAAGGAAAGAAATTTGGTCAGTAGATTGGACAGGGCCAAGTTACTTGAACAATCTAAAAGAAGGCCAAAAAACAGCAATGGGAACAGGAAGCAGGCTAGGAGAGAGTGGGAACAACTTAAAGAGGGTAACAAAATTTTGTTCATAACTGATTATTCACGACAGTACCATCAGATATGCCAGATAATCAAAAGTAACTATCAACTACTCTCGGCTGATGATGCATTAAAAGATACAGTGAATGAAGGCATACGATTCGCTTACAAAAGGAATCGTACGATTGGTAACATAATAGCCCCCACTAGACTGAAGCAGGAAGAGACCAGTGGCTCAACCTGGCTGAGACTTAATGGTACATTTAGATGCAATTATCTTTCCTGCAAGGCATGTGAAAGAGTGGTAGTGGGGGATTCATTTAGGTCTCTAGTCACAGGTGAAACTTTCCAGAAGAGACTGTGCCTAAACTGCCGGTCAAATTTCGTGGTATATCTAATATCATGCACACATTGTGCCCTCCAATATGTAGGTCTAACGACCAGGGAGGCACGAGTTAGAATAAAGGAACATCTGGCTGATATAAGAGCAGGTGAATTAACAACGCCTCTGATCAATCACTTTTCCGTGATACACCAAAAAGATCCCAGGTACTTTTCGTGGACTATCATAGAGAAGGTCCCTGTACAGAATAGAGGACTGGATAGAACACGGAAACTGGGAGAAAGGGAGGCCTTCTGGATTTTTAGGTTGAGAACCAGGTCTCCAGAGGGCCTGAACTCAGAATTCGATTTAATTAATTTTTGGTAGCTGTAGTAATTCCCTTATAATTTCATACTACACAAATAATTTCTAACCAGCACTTAAAAATTTAAAAAGTTTATAAATATAAACTACATTAATTATGAATGCACACAACAAAAGATAACCCAATCAAAATATATATTTCAGTACTTGATATCTAACTAGTTGTAGAACAATGCCCACACGATTGTAATAAGGTAACAGTGAGCAAAAGCTTTACAGTGTTCCGTTCACAGAGCAGATCCATTACAGTATTCTTAGGGATAGAAAATATCTGCTTAAATTTCATATTATCGTCAACCTTAATTGCACAACCCCCCCCCCCCCCCCCCCAAACCCCGCTTCCACCCCCTCCCCTCCCCTTTAGCGCAACAGACGCACACTATACAGATAGAGCTATTCAGCCGCATCTATTAGGGTTAAACGTACATTTATTGAGTGAGGGCTCTTCGCTTTGTGAGGTTACTTTGGAGAAACCATCTAACAAAAGGCCAGGGGTACCGCTAACACACCTCCTCCACATATATTATTAAAGTGGAAGGCGGATTAGTGCTGTGGAAGCGATGGGGCATGCAAGCCTATAGGGCGGAACTAGAGGTGTGATTCACACGTCACTCATGTAAACAAATACACACGCATCCTCGAACAGCTGCAATCAAATCCCTTTTTTGCTATGAAAGTTTGTACACAAAGGGATAGTGGGCATTATCAGACCCAGGCAGTCTCAGGTCCCACAACTTTTTCTATTCTAAGATGTTGTAACGTTCAAGATACGTAAGATATTAGACAGCATTACATACACGGAGATATGTTGATATAAAAATGGGAAAAGATAAATGCAAATTTTGCTTATATAAGCTATAAGTCTAATTAAATACAACTACAATTTGTTTCAGCAGTAAATTAGATGTGACGATGGGCACTTTTGTGCGGTCTGTGTGTCGGCAAAGGAAAGTTTACAGTTAAAACTTTAAGAGGGCTGCACAGACTTCGCCACACCTAATAACATTAGTGATGTCAGTAGGCAACACAGGTGTCTGATAAATTAGGAAGTTGAACATTGGTCAACCATTAGAAAGGTGTGAATTTCACACCCAATTGAAACACAGAGGTGGGTTTTTAAGCTGTGAATTTTACTAACACTTTTAAGCAGGCTAGGATTAAGGCACACGCCGAAACCGGTCAGCCTTTTTGTTCTCTGTTTTTTCGTTTTATTGTTTATACACTCTTACCCTGGGGTTATGTAACCCTATTGTTATAAATAAAAAAAATTTGTTTTTCACTCGTTTTTTGGTGCTCCAAACTGTCTTTTGTTTGTGAGACTTGAATTGTTTGGCCATTGTGAGCACACTCAGCGAGTTCAAACACCTTTTAATTCCCCTATTGCGGAGGTTTAGCAATTCCCAGCTTGGATACTCACCAGCATCACAAGAATATCAACAACACCACTTGGATACAAGAGAAAGATTAACCTAAACAGGACTGTGGTGAGTTTCTTTGCAATATAATCAAAAGTGATATTACTTGACTGCATTGGAGAGTTTCATATTCATATACACATGTCATTTTCATTCGAATTTGGCAATAGTCAGGGGAGATTGGGGTGACCCGCTGACATAGCAAGTTTATGAACTTTTGTTTGTTCAATCAAGCTGGCGGTGCAATTGTGATTTATTATTATTTTTACATATGAAATTACACACTCCGTACACACCCAACCAAGCATCCCCCACTTCTCACTGACTGCTTTTTACTGTCCCTTTAAAGGGACATGAATCCCAATTTTTTTCTTTCATGATTTAGATAGAGTATACCATTTTAAACAATGTTCCAATTTACTATCTAGATATGCTTTTCAACAAAGTATACTAAGAGAACAAAACAAATTAGATGCTAGAAATAAATTGGAAAGTTGTTTAAAATTGAGTGCTTTCGCTGAATCACAAAAGAAAAAAAAAAAACAGTTATTCACAAAAAAAACCTGCTGCAAATCTTAACACTCATTTAAATGCATGATATGCGTTAAGGGATTCCCAGCCCACTAAAGAGTTCTGCTCTATGTTTATAATTAACACATATTTTCAACACAATAAACTATAATGGTAAATATTTGTGTGAAAATCAATCATCAGCTGAAAATGATAAAAATGAATATTTTCTCCTGTTAGGCATCTGGTCAAAACAATGAAGATAATTGCATGGTAGAACAACTGTGTTTCTGTTTTACATACAATCCCAGCTGGAATTATAGAGAAAGCAAATAAAAACAGATAAATAAGCCACTAAAAATAACATCTTCTATACGCTGACATATAATGGATATGTCCAGCTGTGCGGTATTCTGATTGACAATCCTAGACTGCTTAAAGTCCCATTCTGCGTCCAGTTGACAGACTGATATTTTTTGTGTCAAGTGAAAAGCTGAGCTGCTTAGTATTCATAGTAGCACAAAATATCCAGGCAGCTTTATTCCTGGCTCCCCATTACTAGAGCCATTTCTACTAAGAATACAATTACTTGCCTCTCCCAAAGCAGCCAGGAAGGAAACTTGTCTGTCTTTTTTATTTTTTTTATTGGTGGGGGTACAAGTTTACAGCCCTAGGAGATAGGTTGTTTTATTAAATTAAGTGCTCGATTTATCAAAGCTGAGACGGACAGGGGCGAATATACGCACCCCTGTCCGCCTCAGCTCGCCTCTGGTGGGGTGAATTTCCCCCAAGGAAATTACCATTGCACACGAGTACTATGTTGTGCTCGCGTGCAAACCCAACCCCCTGCCCATGCACAGCCAATCACGCGTGGGCAGGGGCTGTCAATCTGCTTGGTCGGACTAGACTACGGAGATTGAATTTTGCCACCTTAGAGATGGCAAAGAGGTTAGGGAAGCAGCGGTCTGAGGACCACTGCTTGTTAAATACGGCGAGCATGTTCTTTTGAGAACTTGCAGCCGTAGGGGCTTTGATAAATCGAGCCCTAAATGTTTTACTTTTGCTTTTAGTACCCTCCTTTTTTGTGTTTGCTAGGAGATATGGTTGCCAGATGCCCAGTTTTCATTGGGACAGTCCAGTATTTAACCGACTGTCCAGTAAAATTTTCACGGAAAAAACTGGACTTAAATGTACATTCCCTGAGTGTTAAATGTATAATAACTCCAATGCCTCCATGCATTATAAATATGGAGCAGTGCTCTTACTCTAAAATAATCTGGAATAAATTATCACTCCTTTTAAGTAGGATACTAGATAGCCCCATTCAGTTGTCAATGAACCAAGCCCTATTGAATGTACGCTTAAGGCAGTTTAATAAAGACATTAATCAATTTATCAAAATTTTATGTACAGCTACACGTATATGTATAGCCCGTCACTGAAAGGAGGGGGCTCCCCCCTGGGACGAAATTTTACATAAAATTAGGCACATATACAATATGTCCGCACAGGCAGCAATATTACTAGACACTCAGGAAGCTTTTCACAAAGTCTGGTTTTATTGGATCACACATGACTCCATATAATACTGTTTGAATTGTCAATATACCCAATACAGCAGAGATCTTATATGCCTTTATACATCCGTTGGTTAATCATAATATTATTCTTATTGATGAAAATTCCACTGGGTGTGTCATGGTCGGAAGGCACTATTTTCTTACTCTTCTTCATCTTCCCCTCTTATCTTCTTCTCTTCCCCCTTTGATTTTCCCAACTTTTCTCTATACTCCCTTTGTATTCAAGATCTTCATAAATTTTTTGGTTAAGATGGGAATGAGGGGGTGTCCTTACCCCACTCAGGTCCCCCAGACAAACTGACAGACAAGATGCATGATAGCTGTTGTTTAAGGAGTAATCGACCAAGTAATTCCATCTATATAGCGATACAAATGTAAATGTTTTAAATGCTTTTAGGAAATCTTAGTTACTGTCTACTAATATTGGTCTCATTGATCTATCTGTCATTAAGTGGCTATGTCTTCTGTGAAGGTCTTGTTTATTCTTTTGTATTGTTTAAATATCAATAAAAAATTATTTCAAATAAATATGGAGCAGAAAGATTGAGGGGTGACCAAGGGGGGTCAAATCTTTACTATTCACATGTGTTACTGGCAACCAAGCTACAATATTGTTTCGTTTTGAAAAATATATATGGTGGGATCAAGAGTGGGATCTGAAGTAGAGCTTTGGTGGGGGAGGGGCATTGTGCGACCTCACAGTCCGCCATGTCCAGTATCCGAAAGATTGTCTTAATTATTATGGACAACTACTACTGGAAGATATTTGCACAAAATTCATGAGAATGTAAAGTAATATAAATAAATTAATATGGGTTTACTAATTTCCACCCAATATGTATTTTATTTATTACTAATGATTCATTCAAAAGATATTTCTTGACTGAGCACACCTAGCTTTTGACTTCTATGGAGCTAGCCCATGTGAGTGGTTATATATCTTCTAATTCTAGGGCTTACTAGGGTAATTGTGTAACTGTGTATCTTTAGAAGTTACATCTGGGGGCTCTATCAAGAGAGTCCCACCTGTGATTTGAGCGTGACCTGTTGTGGGTTGGTTGTGCCATGTGCAGAGGTTGAGTGGGCCCGGGGAAAATGGTTGGGGAAATGAGGCATTACCATTTTTGTGGGGGCAGAAGGGGCAGCTAGTGTTCCCCCTGGTGACACAACTGTGGACACAAATTAGACAGGGACCTGGCCAGGTAATCATGTTAGCCTGGCCATATGTAATAAGCTCCCCAACAGGCTGGTATAATTTTGTTTAATGTAATTATGTGGTGTTTGATGTTTGACAAACCCAAAATATAGATATATGCTGTAGGTAAAAAGAGTAAGACATTCTTGTTTCATCCATCTCTATCGCTCTATCTGTCAGCGTTACCTGCACTGGGTTAGCAAGCTGACAACCTCTTCCTCTTTGGTAGCAAGTCAAGGAGCATTAATCCAGAGCGCTGCTGCTTCAGTGAAATTGAGTTGAGGTGCGTTAACTCAGAGTGCTGTGAATCCTTGTGCGATATCCACTGAAGAGCCAATTGCTCTATGCCCTAACTTGGATTTGGCTGTGTTAAAGCCAAAGGTTGTGCTGTCCCTGTTGACCTTAGTGATGTTCGCATGCACAAGGCCACACTATTATTTAACGTTACCACTGCCGGGTTAGCGCGCACCAAGGACCTTCAACAAATCAAAGGATACTGCAATATGTTCCAGCGGCATCATTCAAGGCCCTATAAATTCCTCTGAAGCCTTTCAGACCTTGCTTGGATATGCTAGTGTCAGGTTATTAGTTTTCCCAGTTACCAACTCTCCTAGTTAGTTTTCCTTGTTTCCCAGTCTTCCCCATCATAATTATCCTGGTATTCAGACCCCTGGCTTCCCTTATTGGCTTTGAACTTAATTTATCGCCTGGTTATCTGATGTCTGATTTGACTGATTCTGGCTTAACCTCGGCTTGGACCTTGTCTCTCCTTTCTCTTGCTCCTTGTTGCTGAACTTGTTTTCCACTTCTCTCTTATCTAGCCCCTGTGCCTTCTTCTGGTTTTACCTTGGCCACCCCACCAGGTTCAGCATGCTGTACGACTAGCGGGCCAGGGACATACTGGTTTGGAGTTGTTTGGTTGACTTTGGACCCTAGCTGGGCTGTTGTTCTGGACTCAGGTCATGGATAGAGAGAGAGTTGAGTGACAGCCATTGCAGGAGGGGTCATGTCCCCGGGTTATGCCCTGGGGGGCTCCAACTTGGTTTGCAGTGGATCGAAGAGCTCCTCTGTGTATGATTCTCTCTGATAGTGTGGTAGCCAGATTCCACTGGATGTCAATAGCCTGGGCCTTGACAAACTTAACATGGGTTTGTTACTTAGAACCCGTATTGCTGCCACCAGGGTTATCTTTAAATATTTATGCCACATGTTCTTTTTCTCCTTACCCCTGAATTTGGTAGTCTGCCTACTGTTTTAACTTTGATGACTTAATTTTTGGCTTTTATGGACTGCTATCTACTTTTTTTTTTAATAAATACAACCCATGGGTCTTTAACCTCCAATATCTTTGTCTGTGTGTTAATTATAGGTTAAATGTTATTGTTAATGTTTTTTTAAGTTCAGCAAACTCAGGGCATTTAACCCCTTCTGCGTTCTTGGGTAAGGAACACTCTCACACAACCAGGTAAGCTGTTTGTTTTCTGAAGTCAGCACACTGCAGTAAATTAGACAAGCAGATCATTTTCTAGCAAATCACTATCAGCAAAAAAAAAAAGGTCTGTGCTTATAGCTACAGGTCCTTCTCAAACATGACCCTTCCACCAACATTACTGTTCTAACAGCAAATATAGCACCAAAAAAATCCTCTTGGTCAATTTATTTAGTCTAATTTAGTAGAGAATGAGTCCTGTTGCTGACCTGGACTGGATTTACATGCAAAGTCACCCTGGTAGCCAAATGGTTAATTGGCCCACCCAGCTCTTCCATGTATTCCATGCCAGGAAACTAAATTAGACTATAGAAAATATTTATTTAAATAAAAAGACAATTAGGACAGATATTTAACAGTGTTGGGCTTTATAGTCTGTAGTGTGCTCTTCTAGTTCTCAGAATTGGAAAACCCACAATGTTCAATGATTAATTACAGAAAAGAAGGCACAATTATTCTTTATTATGTAAATACATTCTTTATTACAATCTGTGTTTTTGTTCTTTTTTAATGTCACTTTAACAGTGTCCTGACACTTCTCTTTGTTCAGCATAAATGGGTTATCAAACTCAAGAAAGCTCCAAACACTAGAGATCACAGTTTTCAGGCATCATGTGTCCTCAAGTCTGTGTCCCTATTCTATAGATTGCTGCATTTGATATATCTGACACTTTGTGTAACTGAAAACATTAGAAGGGGATAGAAAGGGAAGAAGAGAGTGTGTGGGGAGAGAAAAGGGTATGATGAGAAGGGGAGGGAATAAATGGGGAGAGGAGATGGGGAAAGGTGAGAGGAGAGGGTTCAGGGAGAGAGGAGGGGGGAGAGAGGGGACAGGAGAGAGATTGAGAGAAGATGGGGAGAGAAAAGAAGAGAGGGAAAAGAAGGAGAGGGGGGAGAGGAGAAAGGGGAGAGGAGATGAGGAGGAAACATGGGGAGAGGAGATGGGGAAGATGAAAAAGGGGAAGAAGAGAAAGAAGGAGAGGTGAGAGGAGAAAGGGGGAGAGGAGAGGGGGGAGAAGAGAAAGAGGAGAGGAGATGGGGAAGAGGAGAAAGGGGGAGAGGAGATGATGAGGGGGAAACATGGGGAGAGGAGATGGGGAGGAGGAAACATGGGGAGAGGAGATGGGGAGGAGGAAACATGGGGAGAGGAGATGGCGGAGGAAGATGTGAAAGGGATAGAGAATATGGGGAAGAAGAGAAAGGAGGAGAGGTGAGATGAGAAAGAGGGAAAGGAGAGGGGGAGAGAGGGATAGAGAGAAGGGATTCTAATAAAAATAAATTTATGGGACATTTTGAATCTAGATGGGCTGCATTGAGTCCAGTCTTATCATTGACTCAGGGTCTGTCTATGTTTCACAGCAATACAATTGCAATGAGTTAATATTTAGTTGTTATGAAATAAAATTATAGGAATAAGTTCACTTGAGAGAGCAATTAGCTGTGTGTTTAAGTTCTGCCTCAGTGGCGTTTCATTTCTTATCCCTGGTTACATACAGGTTCGTATGTGCCGCAAGCTCATATCCACATCTTCCCAGTTAGTGACTGAACTCTTTGGTGTGAAGTGACTCAGTCAATAAACCATTAGCTGCTCTCGTAATCACTGGCTGCCAGCTGCCTCTATCAGAAGCTGATAATGCGCTCGGCTGTGGCACAGACCGCGCAA
Source organism: Bombina bombina (assembly GCF_027579735.1). NCBI lineage: Eukaryota > Metazoa > Chordata > Amphibia > Anura > Bombinatoridae > Bombina > Bombina bombina. Next base: position 480,494,891 of record NC_069505.1, on the reverse strand, counting down.
ACTGTCACAGTCAGGGAGATGCTGGGTGTACTGAGACATGGAACAGAGCTGTGTTTCAAAAACTAACTCAGCCGTGGAATCATTTTATGGTTTCAGAAAGTATTGAAAAAACATTGAATTGCAAAAATGTCGCTCAAGGATCCTGAAATTTCCCACTCACATTCAAATAGCTCCCCACACATCCCCTTTAGCAAAGCTTAAATAAGCAAAACTATAGTTTCTACTTTCTTGTGCATTCTTTTCATATTGTCAAACTCATTTTCAAATCCTTACCCAGAATCCCCTGCTGCAGTGACAACACTGTTAGTTATGATTTTCTTTGTAAAAAATGTTCAGATGTGCTAAGCAACGATCTTTTGTGTTTCCTCTATTTAATGCACAAAGTAAAAATTGTAATAAAATGACATACAAATGCGAAAATCCAGTGTGACGTATAAGTACTGTATAGGCATACCTCGTTTTATTGCCCTTCGCTATTTTGCGCTTCACAGTTATTGCTCTTTTTATAAATTGAGGGTTTTTGGCAACTCTGTGTTAAGGGAGTCTATTGGCGCCTTATTTCCAACATATACACATTTAAACACATAAATACACATATATACACTTATGAACACCTAAATACACATACAGTATTTACACACACCTATACATACACACTACTAGCAAAAAGATTACAGTATATATATATATATATATATATATATATATATATATGAAATTTATAATATATTTAAATTGTTTATATTGTCCCATTTTCCTGTAATTCCACTCTGAAATGGTGAGGATTTTATCTCCTATTAGAAATGGAAGTGCAGAACACTGTTTTATACCACAGAGCCATTGGCTGCACACTCTAGTGACCTATTTATGACTGTCCCTAATTGGCCACAGCAGAGAAGGTAACCTAAGCTTCAACATGGCAGCTCCCATTGTTTTATAGACACTTACGCCTAGATTTAGAGTTTTGCGGCCAAAGGGGTGCGTTAGCTACGCATGCTTTTTTCTGGCCGCACCTTTTAAATACCGCTGGTATTTAGAGTTTACAGAATGGCTGGGTTTTCAGTGCGTTAGGCTCCAAAAAGGGAGCGTAGAGCATAATTTAACGCCACTGCAACTCTCGATACCAGCGGTGCTTACGGACGCGGCCAGCTTCAAAAATGTGCTCGTGCACGATTCCCCCATAGGAAACAATGGGGCTGTTTGAGCTGAAAAAAACCTAACACCTGCAAAAAAGCCGCGTTCAGCTCCTAACGCAGCCCCATTGTTTCCTATGGGGAAACACTTCCTACGTCTGCACCTAACACTCTAACATGTACCCCGAATCTAAACACCCCTAACCTTACACTTATTAACCCCTAATCTGCCGCCCCCGCTATCGCTGACCCCTGCATATTATTTTTAACCCCTAATCTGCTGCTCCGTACACCCCCACCACCTACGTTATCCCTATGTACCCCTAATCTGCTGCCCTAACATCGCCGACCCTTATATTATATTTATTAACCCCTAATCTGCTGCCCCCAACGTCGCCTCCACCTAACTACACTTATTAACCCCTAATCTGCTGACCGGACCTGAGCGCTACTATAATAAATGTATTAACCCCTAATCCGCCTCACTCCCGCCTCAATAACCCTATAATAAATAGTATTAACCCCTAATCTGCCCTCCCTAACATTGCCGACACCTAACTTCAAGTATTAACCCCTAATCTGCCGACAGGAGCTCACCGCTACTCTAATAAATGTATTAACCCCTAAAGCTAAGTCTAACTTTAACCCTAACACCCCCCTAAATTAAATATAATTTAAATCTAACGAAATAAATTAACTCTTATTAAATAAAATATTCCTATATAAAGCTAAATACTTACCTGTAAAATAAACCCTAATATAGCTACAATATAAATTATAATTATATTGTAGCTATTTTAGGATTAATATTTATTTTACAGGCAACTTTGTAATTATATTAACCAGGTAAAATGGCTATTAAATGGTTAATAACTATTTAATAGTTACCTAGTTAAAATAATTACAAAATTACCTGTAAAATAAATCCTAACCTAAGTTACAATTAAACCTAACACTACACTATCAATAAATTAATTAAATAAAATACCTACAATTATCTACAATTAAACCTAACACTACACTATCAATAAATAAATTAAATACAATTCCTACAAATAAATACAATTAAATAAACTAACTAAAGTACAAAAAATAAAAAAGAACTAAGTTACAAAAAATAAAAAACTATTTAAAAACATTAGAAAAAAATTACAACAATTTTAAACTAATTACACCTACTCTAAGCCCCCTAATAAAATAACAAAGACCCCCAAAATAAAAAAATGCCCTGCCCTATTCTAAATTACAAAAGTTCAAAGCTCTTTTACCTTACCAGCCCTTAAAAGGGCCCTTTGCGGGGCATGCCCCAAAGAATTCAGCTCTTTTGCCTGTAAAAAAAAAACATACAATACCCCCCCCAACATTACAACCCACCACCCACATACCCCTAATCTAACCCAAACCCCCCTTAAATAAACCTAACACTAAGCCCCTGAAGATCTTCCTACCTTGTCTTCACCTCGCCGGGTTCACCGATCGGTCCAGAAGAGGGTCCGAAGTCTTGATCCAAGCCAAGCGGGGGGCTGAAGAGTGACGTCCATCCTCGGGCTGAAGTCTGGATCCAAGCGGCGGCTGAAGAAATCCATCATCGGGATGAAGTCGGAAGTCCATCATCGGGATGAAGTCGGAAGTCCATCATCGGGATGAAGTCTTCTATCAAGCCGCATCTTCAATCTTCTTTCTTCCGGAGCGGAGCCATCTTCTTCCCAGCCGACGTGGATCCAACCTCTTCAAGCGACGCCTACTAGCCGAATGACGGTTCCTTTAAATGACGTCATCCATGATGGCGTCCCTCGAATTCCGATTGGCTGATAGGATTCTATCAGCCAATCGGAATTAAGGTAGGAAAATTCTGATTGGCTGATGGATTCAGCCAATCAGAATCAAGTTCAATCCGATTGGCTGATCCAATCAGCCAATCAGATTCAGCTCGCATTCTATTGGCTGTTCCGATGAAGATTTCGGAGCCTGGAACGATCGGTGATACCTGGCATGGTGAAGACAAGGTAGGAAGATCTTTAGGGGCTTAGTGTTAGGTTTATTTAAGGGGGGTTTGGGTTAGATTAGGGGTATGTGGGTGGTGGGTTGTAATGTTGCGGGGGGGTATTGTATGTTTTTTTTTACAGGCAAAAGAGCTGAATTCTTTGGGGCATGCCCCACAAAAGGTCCTTTTAAGGGCTGGTAAGGTAAAAGAGCTTTGAACTTTTGTAATTTAGAATAGGGTAGGGCATTTTTTTATTTTGGGGGTCTTTGTTATTTTATTAGGGGGCTTAGAGTAGGTGTAATTAGTTTAAAATTGTTGTAATTTTTTTCTAATGTTTGTAAATATTTTTTTTATTTTTTGTAACAGTTCTTTTTTATTTTTTGTACTTTAGTTAGTTTATTTAATTGTATTTATTTTGTAGGAATTGTATTTAATTTATTTATTGATAGTGTAGTGTTAGGTTTAATTGTAGATAATTGTAGGTAGTTTATTTAATTTATTTATTGATAGTGTAGTGTTAGGTTTAATTGTAACTTAGGTTAGGATTTATTTTACAGGTAATTTTGTAATTATTTTAACTAGGTAACTATTAAATAGTTATTAACTATTTAATAGCTATTGTACCTGGTTAAAATAATTACAAAGTTACCTGTAAAATAAATATTAATCCTAAAATAGTTACAATATAATTATAATTTATATTGTAGCTATATTAGGATTTATTTTACAGGTAAGTATTTAGCTTTAAATAGGAATAATTTATTTAATAAGAGTTAATTTATTTCGTTAGAATAAAATTATATTTAACTTAGGGGGGTGTTAGGGTTAGGGTTAGAATTAGCTTTAGGGGTTAAAAAATTTATTAGAATAGCGGTGAGCTCCGGTCGGCAGATTAGGGGTTAATGTTTGAAGTTAGGTGTCGGCGATGTTAGGGAGGGCAGATTAGGGGTTAATACTATTTATTATAGGGTTATTGAGGCGGGAGTGAGGCGGATTAGGGGTTAATAACTTTATTATAGTAGTGGTGCGGTCCGCTCGGCAGATTAGGGGTTAATAAGTGTAGGTAGGTGGCGGCGACGTTGTGGGGGGCAGATTAGGGGTTAATAAATATAATATAGGGGTCGGCGGTGTTAGGGGCAGCAGATTAGGGGTACATAAGTATAACGTAAGTGGCAGCGCATTGCGGTCGGCAGATTAGGGGTTAATTATTGTAGGTAGCTGGTGGCGACGTTGTGAGGGGCAGATTAGAGGTTAATAAATATAATATAGGGGTCGGCGGTGTTAGGGGCAGCAGATTAGGGGTACATAAGTATAACGTAGGTGGCGGTCGGCAGATAAGGGGTTAAAAAAAATTAATTGAGTGGCGGCGATGTGGGGGGGCCTCGGTTTAGGGGTACATAGGTAGTTTATGGGTGTTAGTGTACTGTAGAGCACAGTAGTTAAGAGCTTTATGAACCGGCGTTAGCCCAAAAAGCTCTTAACTACTGACTTTTTTCTGCGGCTGGAGTTTGGTCGTTAGATTTCTAACGCTCACTTCAGCCACGACTCTAAATACCGGCGTTAGAAAGATCCCATTGAAAATATAGGATACGCAATTGACGTAAGGGGATCTGCGGTATGGAAAAGTCGCGGCTGGAAAGTGAGCGTTAGACCCTTTCCTGACTGACTCCAAATACCAGAGGGCGGTAAAAACCAGCGTTAGGAGCCTCTAACGCTGGTTTTCACGGCTACCGCCCAACTCTAAATCTAAGCGTAAAACTTTACACTTATTTTGTCACTATTTAAACAACAAATTAAATTTTATAAAATACATCTACATGTTATTCTCACACTAATCTTTTCTTTGAATGCATCATCTAGCTAGCATTTATTTAGTGTTTAATGTCCCTTTAAAGTACGTACATTGTTTTGTGCTATTGCACACTTAATAGACTACAGTATAGCGTAAATATAACAACAAACAAATTGTGTGATTCCCTTTATAGCTATATTTGCTTTATTGCTCTCTGAGGTACGCCTGTACTTATTGCTTATTAAAAAATGTGTTTCCTTGCTACTGCTAGTGGGCTGAACACGTACGTTCCATGAACGTAACTTAAAGTTGTCTGACAGGTCTCGGGTGTATTCTCTAAACATTTCCCCCCTGACAATGTTTGCGGTGATTATAAGAAACTACAGTATATGCTGAAAACGGGGCAATATGATTTGCATTGACCATAGTATTGCTTAAGTTATTGTAACATTATATTATACAGTCATCAAGTTTTATTTATATTTTAAAGTTTTGTAGTCAAAATTATACTTTCATGATTCAGATAGGCTATGCAATTTACTTTTATCATCAAATTTGTTTTGTTCTCATGGTATTCTTAGTTGAAAGCTAAACCTAGGCAGGCTCATATGCTAATTTCTAAGCCCTTGAAGGCCGCCTCTTATCTCAATGCATCTTATCTCAATGCATATCACAATGTCACCAATAACTCCAAAACAAAAGACCCCACTTATTAACAATAATCTTTGTCACAACTGCATAATTAAACACATAAAAGAATCCTTGACCCCTCATTTGTTACTAGATTCTTGGCCAGTATTAAATGGTATCACTAACGATACAACATACTACTCGCCGGCCCATAAATCCTACATTAGGCTGGGTTATAGCTACACCAGTCAAGTCCTGCATCTCTTACTATTATCTTTATCCATTCATACATGTGTGTGGTCAGACCACTCGATAGTTAGTCTCCAGTTAAAGGGTGTCCGGGACACCTGTAGAACTAGAACTTGGACATTTAATCCACAATTACTAAAAGAACCACTTACTCAGACTAACATATTACAACACTTAACAGAGTATTGTGACATAAACTCTGACTCAACTTCTAATCCAATCCATATATAGGCTGCTCACAAAGCTTAGCTTATGTACGTGGAATACTGATTCAACATAAAACTCATTATATTAGACAAAGAAAGACACTCCTAGCCAAACTTTATCAAGAAATTGACATATTAGAATGGCAACACAAAATCAATAAACAAGACTCGGTACTAAAACTACTTCAAAGGAAAAGAGAATCCTTCGCTGAAATATTGAGTCATCAAGCATCAAGAACTATTCACCCACTAAAGGTAAATTATATATACGCTAACAAACCAGATAAGTACATGGCACACAAGATCAGAGAGAGATGTAGGGCTTCTATGATAACCAGTATACAACAACCCAATGATACTGTGACCTCCCATCCTCAGTCCATAGTCAATACTTTTGCAGATTACTATGGAAAGCTTTATGATAGCAGGAAGGTTAACCATAATCCTTAAACTGTCTCCTCTACTAACAAATTTTCTGTTAGAAGCTCACTTAAACAATATAACCGAAGGAGATATAGAATCCCTTATTGCCCCAATCTCACAGGCAGAAGTAATCACTGCAGTAAAAGAGCTTAAACCAGGTAAGGCTCCCAGCCCAGATGGGTTCTCGGGAGAGTATTACAAATTATTTAAATCTACCTTGATCCCCCATCTAACTAAATTTTGTAACCACATTATGGAAGGTCATACTATCCCAACAGAATTGCTTCATGCCAAGATAATAGTAATCCCAAAACCTGGTAAGAATCCTACATTTTGTTCTAGTTTTCACCCAATCTCGCTTTTAAAACAGGATCTTAAAATCTTTACCAAAATTCTTGCGAATAGGCTGAAACATATTTTTCCAACATTAATACATCTGGATCAAGTGGGTTTCATTAATGGAAGGGAGGCACCTGATAATATTAGACAAATGATCAATATAATTCATCACCTAAACGTGACCAGAACGCCTTATCTGCTCCTATCTCTGGATGCAGAGAGGACGTTTGATAGAGTCGACTGGAGATACATGTTGGCGGTACTTCAACATATGGGATTTAACGGACCCTTCATTAAATCCATACAAGCTATTTATTCCACACCGGGAGCCCAGGTATCCTCTGCCGGGTATAAATCTAAAATATTTCCCATTCTCAATGGCACAAGACAGGGGTGTCATCTTTCCCCGTTGATATTTGCTTTGTGCATTGAACCTTTACCAGACAAAATTAGACCTTGATCCCCCATCTAACTAAATTTTGTAACCACATTATGGAAGGTCATACTATCCCGACAGAATTGCTTCATGCCAAGATAATAGTAATCCCAAAACCTGGTAAGAATCCTACATTTTGTTCTAGTTTTCACCAAATCTCGCTTTTAAACCAGGATCTTAAAATCTTTACCAAAATTCTTGTGAATAGGCTGAAACATATTTTACCAACATTAATACATCTGGATCAAGTGGGTTTCATTAATGGAAGGGAGGCACCTGATAATATTAGACAAATGATCAATATAATTCATCACCTAAACGTGACCAGAAGTTCAGAACGCCTTATCTGCTCCTATCTCTGGATGCAGAGAGGACGTTTGATAGAGTCAACTGGAGATACATGTTGGCGGTACTTCAACATATGGGATTTAACGGACCCTTCATTAAATCCATACAAGCTATTTATTCCACACCGGGAGCCCAGGTATCCTCTGCCGGGTATAAATCTAAAATATTTCCCATTCTCAATGGCACAAGACAGGGGTGTCATCTTTCCCTGTTGATATTTGCTTTGTGCATTGAACCTTTACCAGACAAAATTAGACATTCCCCAGATGTGTCAGGTATTAAGATTCGTAGTATAAATTAACCCTTTTTGCTGATTACATTTTACTTGCGTTAACAAAACAACTAATCTCTCTCCCTAACTTATATAGCATTCTATATAAAAAAAAAATTGATTTCTGGATATTGGATAAATCTTTATAAGTGTGAAGCTTTACCTATAGAGATACCCCCCCCCCCCACTCCCAGAAAAATATAGAAATACATTTTGAAATGAAATGGGCTAAAAAATCTATCAAATATCTGGGGATTGATCTAACTAAACAATACGATCAATTATACAAATTCAATTATGTACCAATGTTTAAGGAAATTAGAACAGACCTTCAGAAATGGAAAAAAATATAACTTTTCTTGGCTAGGCCGTATCTTGGCAGTTAAAATGAATATACTTCCACGCCTTCTCTATCTATTTAGTGCCTTACCAATTAAGATACCAACACCAGAACTAAATTCCCTTCAAATAGAAATTCAGGCATATATAAGAGGAGCAAGGATGACTAGAATTCGAAATTCAGTTATGGCTAGGCACAGAGAGATTGGGGGACTTGGAGTACCTAACCTCTTAGATTATTACCGAGCCTCTAGACTAGCACAAGCGGCTTTACTATACAGATCCTCCAGAGATATCCATTGGATTTCACTGGAAGCTGTCCAGGGCAGGTGGGAACATCCAGATGCAATTTTATGGGACAAACACCATCTCAACACCAGACTAACCCAACACAGTTCACCTATGACCAATTACACTATACAAATCTGGTCTTCTTTAGCAGTAAACAAATTATTAATTCCCACTAATACATTAACAATTCCCGAAAAATAGGAAAACAAAGGACTATATAGCGTGGCTGATCTCCTAGAAAATAGAAAAATCCTACAATATTCCCAAATGCAAAGTTAGGCCCTATTCATATCCATTGGTACCTATATCTGCAAATGTCATCATCCCTACATAAATATCTTATTCCTTTCCCCACACCCCAGCCACAATACTAGAAAGCATGTGCAAATCACTAGAAAGACCAAAGAAATCTATCTCTAAACTCTACATAGCCATTCAGACTCTTATCAATCACACTAAATCTTCAGCTATATTAAAATGGGACGAAGACCTATGTCTCACCCTAGAAAAAAAAGACATGGAATAAGATCTTTAGTTCAGCTACCAAAGGATTACTGAGTGTAGACTTAAGGGAAAACACCTTAATAACTATTTATAGATGGTATCTTACCCTGATCAGAACGTCACATGTCTGTGGGGAAATTAGAACTTACTGTACCATGTGGTGAGATTGTGGGGTGGTCCAGCCGATATGGAAATCATTATCATCCCTACTTAGCAACACTTTAGAAGAAAATATCCAACTCACTATGTTTCACTAAGTATTACTACATGAACCGCTCAAAAAATACAATAAACATATAAACACATTTATAAGAATCCTATGTACAGTAACCAGAATATGTGTGGCAAGATACTGGAAAACAGGGGTACCCTCTTGGACAGAGGTCCTCCATAAAATCTCACATATGTACACGATTTATAACTCAGCAGCCGATATTTTAGACAATAGAGAGAATAATGACAAGATCTGGTTCTAATGGGCTCTTAACAATACTTCAAAGACAAATAATAGTGTTGGAACTCAGTAGGGTTACAACTCCTGGGGGGGACTCACTTATCAGGAGTGGACCTCTACGTGTAAGATCAGAGGATGTCACATGTTTGTAGTTTATACCATAAAGGTACATGTTTTGCTGTCAGCAATGTTAAAGTTTTGTTTATTTTTGTTATCTACTATAAAATGTTTCTACAATTTAATTGGTGGTATGGACAAAGAGGAGAAAATAAAAAGGAGATAAGAGATTGACATTCTTATGAGACACCTTATGTCTATACCACTTTAAAACTAAATAGATACGATGTATTTATTTACTTCTGTGTTTGACAGTCTTAATATGTCTATTATCTTTCTGAATAAAAAAGATTTAAACATAAAACATTAAAGGGTCAGTCAAAATTAAATGTTTATGATTTAGATAGAACATACCATTTTAACCACTTTGATGCGCAAAACAAGCTATAGCTCGTTGTGCACATTGCAGCCTGCAGGCGCATGACAAGTCCTTTTCGTCAAGCAGGGGGATTGGCATTAAAACACTGTTTTCTGTGATCCCTGCACTACAGGCTGGTGATCATTGGTGGCCTATTGGAAGGTACTCCTAGGCTTCATGGGAGGGCCGGTGATGTCATCAAATATGCACGTGGTGATGTTACAAAGGGGCTGAACCAAGTAGCTGCAAGAGAGTTGGATGGGTGGGAAGGTTATTTAAACCCCTATATCTCAGCTCTCTTAGCAGCTACAACCCTCCAAGAACCCTCATTTGAAAGACAATTCTCTGATCTTTCAAATGGTTGCCTCAGAGCAGTAATATCAAACAGGTCTTTTTTAAAAAGAAAGTAAAAAAGCACTTGGGGTTTGCTTGAGGATGTCACATTTTATACACAATAAAGAAAAATATTTTTTGTCTAGAGACCCCTAATAAAGTATATTTTCTTGTAGACAAGTCCCTCTCTTAAGATATATATACTGTGTGTATATATATATATATATATATATATATATATATATCTCAATTGTGTCTGTATAATCAGGCGATCACTATGGTAACACCTTGCAAAAAAGCGTTTTTTTTTCTGTACTGCACAATGGGGCCTCTCTATTGTATATTATAACCCCCAAAAGCTTGTATTGGCCCCTATTTCACATGTTGCTACTCTTGGTGACACTTTAATAAGGTGAGACAAAGTTAACTGGCACTGTGTTTGTTAAAATGAAGAAAAAACGAAAAGAGAACCTACAATTTGGTAAACTCGATTTGGTGCTACCGTTCCTGCTATACAAAATTCACAAAATTTTAAGGAAAGAAAAAAGAGGTAAAAGAGAAAGAAAGGAAAAAGCGGTTAAAGGGACACCCGACACAACTTAATCCCATCCCTTAGTTCAACAAAAAAAGATGCGGCTGCACTGCCTCCGATGTTCCATACCTCTAATGTTGTATTAGTATTCGTTCAAAATACATACGTTATTCTCCTGTCGATATGGCTGCCAAACTCCTCCCCCTCCTCCTTCGTCCCCTTCTCTATGGAATTTCATGCTCGTTCATGTAGGGAACAGTAACGCTGTGTTTTTTGCTAATGCGCATGCGCATTTTAATTGCTGTCCCCTCGCAAGCAGAAATAGGAAATGAAGCTGTGAATTGCCGTGAACAAGTGTTAAGAATCCAACCGAGGATTCTATTCTGATTGGCGGATGGGTTGAAAGCGAAATTTACAACCTTAACGGTGGGGGGAGTTTGGCGGCCATATCTAAAGGAGAATAACGTATGTATTTTGAACAATTATTGATACAACATTAGAGGTAAATACCTGAGTGCATAAGTGTCAACCTGGTATTTAAAATATTAGGTGTACATCCACTCAGGAGAGTCATCACTAAACCGAACGATTGCGGTACTCCTCGTATCCTCGCTCATCAACACTAACCACCAATCATTCACAGGCGGTGTGTGAGCATTATGTTCCTCTACATTGGCACCGCAGGAGTGGATGTAAAACAAGGGACTTCTACGTTTCTAAAAAGTATACGCCCACTCGCCATATCAGAGCGTCATTGGTGGATGTGTTTATCTAATCCAATTTGGATACAACGGGAGGTAATAGGTTTTTTAATAACATCTATCCTATACATATAATTGCATCGATCTGCTAGATGTATGTGATCTTAACAGCCAATATATTGATCACTCATATTTTAGTTTTGCATCACTAGCAACCTGTTCTACCAGATCTTACCATTTTAAAATGGATTAAAATTTGTGGAATTATAGTTTTTTACAGTAAAGCCGTATTACTAATAATCGACTTTCTATCAAAGTCACATACTGTCCGTACGGAGCTTGATGCCCAGTGTTTCTAAAGACCGCTGCTCCATAACCTGTCCACTTGCTCTGAGGCGGCAGACAGAAATCAACCTCATCGAATACGATCGGGTTGATTGACACCCCCTGCTAGCGGCCGATTGGCCATGAATCTGCAGGGGGCGGCATTACACCAGCAGTTCACAAGAACTGCTGGTGCAATGATAAATGCGACAGCGTTTGCTGTCGGCATTTATCGATGTGCAGTGGACATGATACGCTACATTGTATCATGTCTGCTCGCACATTAATAAATTGACCCCCCAAGTGTTTCCTAGGGTAAACAATATCTCTGACAGTGATTCAAATAAATTTAAATGTAATCTTTGAATTGCAAGTAGATAGTTAGAGCATAAATTAGGAAGATGCATTATAAATAGACCCTATAGTTATTAAACTCATTCATACCATGAGGGAATACTGTATTTTATAAAAATATCCATTTGGTTTCTTTCTGAATAGGATGTTCTCCACATAGCCACCCCTAATGCCGTTCCACTTGTTCTAATCCCCAGCATTTTACTGCTTTAACATTTTCATTGTGTTTTTTTCTTTCTTTAAAATGTTGTGAATTTAATAAGGTGATCACAGTAACAGCAATGGTCACTGGGCGATTTTAGTATAATTTATTAAAATCTATGCAAAAAAATTATACATATTTGTTACAGTTTTTGCCACAGCTATCTCACATGCCATGAAATATAAATATATTAATGACATATTGTGAATCAGCTGGGCCTGCTGAAAAAAAACAATATATAATGTGTGGGAGTCACAATAGAGTTTTAAAGGGATATTAAACACATTTTATCTTCTTTCATGATTCAGATAGAAAATGCAATTTTAAGCAGCTTTCAAATTTACTCCTATTATCAATTTAAGCTTTGGAGCCGGCCCATTTTCTTCTTAAATGGAAAGAGTCCACAGCTGCATTCATTACTTTTGGGAAATAAAAACCTGGCCACCAGGAGGAGGCAAAGACAACCCAGCCAAAGGTTTAAATACTCCTCCCACTCCCCTCATCACCCAGTCATTCTTTGCCTTTCGTCCCAGGAGGTTGGCAGAGACGTGTCAGAATTTGTAATTTTTGTTTTTGTCTCTTATGGAGGGTAGCACTCTTCGGCATGGGACAGGAGTTTTAAGTAGTCCTGTCAGTCTCTCAGTGAGGGCTTGGATGAAAGTTAGAGTCTGGAGATGAAGAGAGAGTCTTTCTGCAAAACCATCCCAACTCATATTAACAGCTCCTCAAGCAATCAGCGTTGTCGAACTTCGCTCCGCTGCCTGCTTTCTTCTCCTAAGTCCATGACGGAGGCGATGCCACTATTCGTCACACTTGAAAGGCCGTGTTCCTGTTCTATGGCGTAGATTCCGGTAAGATTGTTTAATTTTACTTTATTGTCAATGTACTGTATTGTGAATGTTTCCCAGGAGGCTGCACACCTTTGCGGGTCTAACTATATGACATAAGGGTCTCAGTGAGTCTTTGTTAGTATCTTGGAATTGAGGGTTAATATCTCCTGAGGGAGGTTATTGAACAGGAGGGTTTATAATCAGGTTTGTTATGTGATTCAACCTGCTTATGTGTGATGTTTATGGGCTCATGGTTGGAACTTTGAGGCCTTTGGAAGTGACGCTGCCTTTTGGTTGGGCACGCTTTTTTGGACTGTGCGGTTCACCTTGTGTTCGGGCGTAGTTACGCTCTGTTCCCCATTTCTGCATTCCTGACCGTGTGACGACAGAGATATTCTAGTCCGCAGGGGTCATAGGAGGTGGTGAGTGCCCCAGCCATTGTGGGTGTCAGGTGCCATTTTTGTTTTAATACTTCAGTCCATATTGATATTTCCTCTATCCAGTTATGGAGGATTCTGATGCTGAGACTGTGCTCATTTCAGATTCAGTTACGGAGGATTCTGATACTGAGGTTATTTTAATTTCAGATTCAGATTCTGTGTCCAGTGATGACTCCGGATTGGCCTCATTGACACATGTCGACCTGATTTGTTCTGTATGTCATATGAGAGTGCCTGGTTCCTCGTGCTCTGAGAATCAGGGGACTGCTGAGCCATCCGTCTCTGGGGGCCCAGTCCTTCAAGAGGCGAGTTCCCTGCTAATTTATACTTCTACACATGCGGGGAAACCCAGTTTTTGGTTCCTCCATGTGGGGTGGCGTGTTCCCCCCGGAGGTTGCAGCATGTTTTCACTTCCAGATAATGTTAGCGATGGTCCGTCTGCAGAGTCCAAATATTCATTTGAGATTGTGCTCGTGCCCTATTGTCCCAGGTCTTCCGCCTTGGGATGGACCTCTACAGTTTCCCGCGGGTGTAACTGTTCTGGATTGTTGTGCCTTTCGTTACAGGATTGTGCGCCTTAGCGTGTTGCTTAGACAGCTTTTTCAGTTATTGAATGACCCTATCGTTAACAGATATGGGGACTTTGTCTGATAATGTAAATGGTGCACCTCATTAGACATGTGGGGTTACCTCCTGTTTGTCATTTGTTTGAGATCTTTCCCAGTTTTTTGTAGGATAGGGCTCCGTTTGGCTGGTCCTGCGGGCAGGCCTGTGTCTTTTGGGCTTCATGCCCTGTGCCACTGGTGAGTGGTTTGGCTTTTAGTTTTTAGGCTCCTGGATGGTTTTATGGGGCTTGATCCAACAGCTTGTATGGATAGCTGTCCAGCATGTGAAAGGTTTTGTATTTTGAAACCTATTACAGCTTTTGGCACCTTTAAGGGGGTGCATGTCACCTGTTTATAGTGTATCTAGATATGGCTCTTACTCTTGGCTGCGTAAGGTCTGTCTGAGTTATGAGACTTTGGGTCTTCTTCCATTGTTCTGGGTGGGTTAGATCTCTTTTTGGGGATCTGTGTTCCGGATGTTGGTTGATCCCTGTAAGGATTTAGTTAGCTTGGGTTTTCCCGGAGCTGGGAAGGTTTAGCACCTTTTATCTCCCCTGTGTCCTCTGCCTGTGTGGAGGTGATGGGGAGACTAGCCCTGCTAGTTGGGTTTTGGGAACTTCGAGGTATCCCTTCTGTTGTCCTGTGGCCTTGTGAAGTCTCTTCATTTAACTTCTAGCCTTGCTCCTTGGAGAGTTGGACTTTATTTAAGGGTGGTTCCGGATTTTCTGGATATGCTCCATTCCTTTTGTCTGGCTTTTTGGCCAGTCGGAGTATTTAGTTCCAGGGTATAGTTGCCTGAACTATTAGGTACCCAGGCCTGTTTTTTCTTCCTGAGTCTTCCTGTTTCCGGGGCTTCACTCCTGTCCCAGTTTTGGGTTGTTTGGATCTCAGGGCTGGTCAGGATGTCCCACGGTGGTGGGATTTGGGGTTATGTCCTTGCTTCATCTACCTGACCGGGTCAGGGTTGGCCTGGTCTATCATAGTTTTTATTACTCCTTGCCACCAGAGTAACCCATGTCATCTGGGGTTCGCTGGGTGGCTTGCGCCTCAAGAATGGTGGGTTTCTACCCAGCTGCTGGCGCTGGATTACAGTCTTCTGGTGCGCCTTAGGGTTGCATTCCCCTGTTAGTTTGCTAGGGTACCCGTGGATTCTATTCTCTGCAGGCAAATGGGTTGACTGTGCCTCTGTTGGGCGAACTACTTGTGTGGGGGGTCCGTTCTAGGATATTTGCGGGGGATTTTTTTCTTCCCGTTTAGCCGGTGGCTTCGGGGCTTGAGCGGTTATTGCCCTTCCGGCTTCTTCCCTTTTTATTTAGGGAATATTCGCTTCTTCGGGAGACGGAGTCCTTACTAGGGGCTTCTCCTGGTCAGGAAGTGGAAGGTGGACTTGGTTCCACCTGGAATCTTGCTGGTTCCATGTCAGACTGTGGAGCCTTGTTTTGATAGATCCTTGGGTCTATGGTCTTGTCTGTTTTTAGAGTTAGGTTGTACTTGTACTCTGGAGGGATGGCTCTGCCATCTTTACACTCGTTCCTGTGCCAGTTTTGGGATTGTTTGTTCCCTTGTATTGGTGGCCTAGCTGGGTCTGCAGGTCAGGATGCCTGAGCGGTCTATGGGCCACAGTATCCTTTGGGATGCGTGAGCTTGCTGAGTCTATTCTGTCAGTCTGCTAGGAGATGTGTTTCCTTTCTCCTTGCTCCTTTGACTGGAGACGGTTTCCTCTTCCTTAGGGTTCTGAGGGTAATTTCTCCTTCTCGGGGGGCCTCGATGGAGGCTTTGTGTTCCCTTTTTTAGGGACCTGTGAGTCTGGCGGCTTTGGTTGCCTGGAGCGTGCCCTCTGTCGGGGGCTGTTTTGTGCGGTCTGTTTCTTGATGACTGCTTCTTTTTCTTCCTTGCAGCTAGCTGGACGGCTAGCTTAGCGTCCTAATGCACTGTGGCTACTCTGCACTGTAGCAAACCGAGGGTTGCAAGTTCGATCCTCGGTGAGGTCTACTCAGCCTTCTTCCATTCGAGGTTGATCAAATGAGCAGCGCATTGAGTCCCTTAAGGGGGATTAGCCACGCTTTACAAGGACATTCATATTTTAGCTCCCTCTGTGTTCTTAAACTTGGGGTTTCACCTGGGTCTATTACACGCTAATTCATGGTCGAATACTTGAGTATTCTATGGGCAGGTACTGGGAGGACTTTACCTCTTTAGTTGCGTTCCATGCTTGCAGGATCTTGGGGAGGTGTCTTTTCGGTCTCCTTGCCCAGTATCATCCCGGGTTTCGCCTGATATAGGCGTGACCTCCTTCCCTGTTTGGGTTCATTTGGGTGTCGGATTACTGGGCCCGCTCTTGGAGGTGCTGTTTTTTTGCATTAAGGGACTTTTCGATTCCTTGGTTCTCCTTTGCCTTATTCCCTTTGGGGATTTCGGCTGGTTTACCCTTCATTTGTGAGGGGTGAGTGGTGGGGGACCATCTGATAGGCCGCCTATTGTGCCCTCCCATCTTGGCATTGTGTCCTCTATAGCTTGGGTATTGTTTTCCCAAAAGTAATGAATGCAGCTGTGGACTTTTTCTATTTAAGAAGAAAAACATAAATTATGCTTACCTGGTAATTTCCTTTTCTTCTGATGGAAAGAGTCCATAGCTCCCGACCCGTTATTATGTGGGGCGTCCTTATTATTCTTCTGACACCTTTTACACTGATATTTCTTCTACTATTCCTTGTTCCTCGGCAGAATGACTGGGGGATGAGGGGAGTGGGAGGAGTTTTTAAGCCTTTGGCTGGGTTGTCTTTGCCTCCTCCTGGTGGCTAGTTTCTTATTTCCCAAAAGTAATGAATGCAGCTGGGAATCTTTCCATCAGAAGAAAAGGAAATTATCAGTTAAGCATAATTTATGTTTTTTTTGGTTCAGCAACTGGGTAGCGCTTCCTTATTGGTGTAGCCAATGTAGCCACCAATCAGCAAGCGCTAACCAGGGTTCTGAACCAAAAATGGGCCGGCTCCTAAGATTAAATTATTGATTTTTCAAATAAAGATACCAAGAGAGCAAAGAAAAACTGATAATATAAGTAAATTAGGAAGTTGCTTAAAATTGCTGCTCTATCTGAATCATGAAAGTAAAAAATTGGGTTTAATATCCCTTTAAATGTAAGTAGCAAACAAAACTCAAAATTGGCTTAGCTCTGGGGTGAAAAAACAACTTCACCACTTATCAAAGCACCTTGCGCTACTTCATAGCTGGAGTTCTTATATATTGTGCATATTGTGTGCAATTTACATTGGATGTTTCAGGGCGCAGCAAGATGGGTGGAGGTATAATTTAAATCGTTGATATGCTTTAAAGGTACAGTTTACCCAAATATTTTCTCCGCTTTATTTTGTTCCCAATCATATCCATTTTACCTGCTGGAGTGTATTAAATTGTTTACAAGTATTTCCTTTACCCTTATTTTGGCATTTGAAATAGCTGATTTATCCTGTGGTATCCCCACCTATACTGAAAGTTTCTATACTGTCCAGGCTATTGACAGGCAATGTAATCACAGCCAGTAGAATAAATTAAACCCCCAGTAGGGTGTAGAAGAGATAACTAAAAAAATAATAATTTTCCTTTGTTCTCTCTAAATATTGAGCTTTGGTTTACAAATATAAGATAAGGAAGCAATTGTGTGTACAAAAAGTGATAATGAGATCTGATATTACCTGCAAGCTCAACCCATTTAATAGGCTGTGGTATCAAAGCACAAAACCAGCTATTTCATATACACAAATAAACCTAAAAATGTAATTTATCACACATTTTATACTCTGCAGATAGTATAACAAGTCATTGGAAATACATTAAGAGAAAAACAAACTTACAATATACTGTCCCTTTAAAGGGATAGAATGGTCAAAATTGAAATATGCATTTCAATTTTAAATTGAAGCATTTTTGCTATATTCTCCCATTAGCACAAATGCTTGTAGTACAAATGATTACTATTTTTCATCGGCATACACACATATGCTGTGAGGACCTGTGTACTAGTATTCAAGCTCAGCTAGCTGTCAGTGGTTAGTATCGTCTCTGTGAAGTCATGCATTGTGTCATACAAGCTACTGCTGACTCACTGAGAAGGTGTGGTGCATGAACTCTCACACCATATGTGCATATGCCATTGAAAAACAGTAATATCTTTTACTGCAAGCATTTTTGCTAATGGAAGTACTGTATATTGCAAAAGTGCTTATATTTACAACTGAAAATCACCTGTGCACATTTTTATCTCTTTAATCAGTACTCCCATAATTTATTACTTTATTGTTCTGCTACAAAATGTCACAGGAAGCTAGGTTCTATGTCAGGAAGATCAGTGGTTGATATTATTTGGGTGATGATAATATGTTCTTTAAGTGTAGCGGGTTGGTCTGAGGGTGCCTTCATGCGGTTCAGTGAGTGGCTAGGTATGAAGGAACAGTGGCAGGGAGGAAACCGTTTTCACCCTCTTTTTCAGCTGAACTGGGTGAAAACTAAAACATTGGGGTGGTTTAGCACCCTAATGCACCCCTATAAAACTACTATTGGACTGTTCCACACCACCAGAGCCGGTCATGGAAGAAATACACCTTATGCTTGAATGAGTAAGTCCCAAGAGACATAGGATCTATTTTATTTAATGCCATGATGCATAGATACTGACAGAAGGAGAGAAATACAATTTATGGCTAATGTGACAGCCCTAAATGATCTAACAGCTATTACACAGAGACAGCAGACTTATTACAAGGGGGATGGGAGCTGAATATTCCTATTTGCAAAATATATTATACGCTGCTAAGTGAGACTTGACCTTTCCAGATTTCATATCCTTCACGTGCTCTATTACAATTTATACATCAGATTTTCTACTATAAGTAAATGAGATGGCAAATCCAATCTTGGGATTACTGGGCTCTCACAAAGCTATAGTACTTACAAAAAAAGGGAAGAATAAAAAGAACTAAAAGACAGGATATAAAAAATTAAATCTTAAAAATAAAATCCTATTTTAATCACATAAGATCAGCTTTGGTGCATCTCTATGCTGTTATACACTAATAGCATACAAATAAAGCTTAAATAGATCACTCTGAAAAAAGATAATTAAATATTTGTCTCTTATGCCTAATGATTTACAATTACTGATTCATTCTTGCAAAGCACAATCCAGAAAACAGCCGACTTTAAAGACTCGTGGGCAATTAGAAGAGTTGGCAGTCACCATTTATATGCTAAACAGACAGTTTCAACTCAAGGCACCAAATGCTGATATTTTTTTACCATCCACAGAGCTCCAACTGCCCTAATCTTGTAGGGAGGTTACATTTTGTCTCACTCTCTCTCCGCATAATGTTATAAAAATTCTAGGTGGTAATGGACACCCTAGCCACACCTCTAACCCTCCACTGCTCTCCCTACCCAACTCTCACACCCATAATTTGTCAAAGAGGTGGCCTTCTGAGTCTTCTCTAGTCTCCCACCTCCCTTTATTGGATAGGCTCTATGGCTAAAGTACATTAGGGCCAGATTACAAGTGGAGCGGTATTTAACTCCCACTCGCATGCTAACCCTGCCAGAATTAAGCTTTGTGTGCGCGTAGGATTGCACTCGTATTATAAGTTGAAAGTAAAAAGTTTTCGCTCGTGCACTAACCCGATGCGTGTAAAAAAAAAACGAAGTTAGAATATTGCCAAATAATGTTTTCCCTCATAGAAGTCAATGAAGCAAAGAAAGTGGGCTATCATGACATGAAAATCCAATGTTCTTTACATAGCAGAATATGTTCTATGTATTCATAAATACATATTTCTACATATATCTGATGGTATTTGACACAATATTTATCTATACCTATGCACTTATATATGTGTCTATGTATACATATGTATTTGTTTTTTATGTGTATATATATATGTCTGTAAATACATATATACACATAAATACATATGTACACACATCTATACATATATAAACATACATGTTTAGACAGGTATATGTGTGTATATTTAAATTAAAGCCCTTTTCAGTCTTTTTTTTCTAATACCTAAGACCTCATATCTTTGAGACCTTATAACTTTTTTGTGCAATCGTTTTTTAAATGATTTTTTTAGTTGGTGTTATTATGAGTGTAACTGTACTTTGTTAATATATTTTTGATGTTTTTTGTGGCACTTTTCTGTTTCAGTTAACCATAGCTCTGAGGATGCACTATCCTGATGCACGTTAACGTCAATTGCACTCAAGCGATTGCCTTCACTTTCAACTTGTAATACGAGCACTAAACCCGATGCACGATATCACTTGCGTGTTACTGTAAGCGCGCCACGCGTAATCTGACCCTTAGTGTCTGACTGGCTGTCCCTATCATCAGTCACTAATAATATTATGACGGGATTGAATAGGGGGTGATGGGCACAAGTGGTCAGACCCCCTGTACTTTAAACAAATGAGCTGATTAACCCAACAATACTGCACCTTTTTGGCACCAAACCGCACAAACGAATGGAAAAATAAATTTCTTTAAAGGGACATAATACCCATATGCTAAATCACTTGAAAGTGATGCAGCATAACTGTCAAAAGTTGACAGGAAAATATCACCTGAGAATCTCTATTTAAAAAGGAAGATATTTTACCTCACAATTTCCTCAGCTCACCAGAGTAAGTTCTGTGTAAAAAGTTATTCTCAGCTGCAGGTAAAAAAAAAAAAAAGGAAAAAATGAACCGCAGCCAATCAGCTTCAGCAGTGCTGAGATCATGAACTCTTTAACTGTGATCTCATGAGATTTCATAGTAAACTTTTTTAAACTGAATAGGGAAATAACATGAGTGTGCATGAGGCACGCTCCCTTGTAGGTCCTGGGACAGGTATACTTATTTGCTGCTTAAAGTCCTTTACAATGGGGTGTGAATACTTAAGACATTTTGAGTTAAACATCTTACTTTTTTACATAAAGATGTTCAGGTGATATTTTCAAGTCAGCTTTTTACAGCTATGTTGCATCACTTTCAGGTGTTTCAACATTTGGGTATCATGGCCCTTTAAGCAATCATTCGCTCTTCGTCTGTTTCATCCAGTAATGCATTTGGCTGTTTGTTGAAGAATCAGCAAAACTCAGACAAATTCACATCTCTGCCTCATTTGGTTGCCAATAACTCATGCATTTTTTTTTTTTTATTAACACATATTATTATAAAATACATACATTAACTCCATTATCGCCAGGCACCCCTATCAGATTTTAGTTATTAGCATTCATTATCACCAGTTCCAAGTGTTGTTATGGGATGGAGATTGTAGGGATTTTCATAAATTAAATCATTTGAAAAGTTTTTCTAAAGGATTGTGAACCAATGTGTCTGACATAAAGATTGTGATAACTTTGTAAAATAAAAAGTTTTTTGCCATTTTTCCAAAATCGAGAAAAAAAAACCCGGTAAGATTGTAACCAACCGCATAACCTTTGGTAGGGGAATATGATAGAACAGCCAGACCCCCTGAAACAGGGCTAGCTAGCTAGAGCTTAAAGACCCTCTGAAACAGAACTCTCCCTATGGACATACTGTAGATCAAATGTAAATAGGACGAGCTAAAGTTATAGATGCATAGGAACAGGACTGCCCCTAATGACACAGGACAAATGTAATTAAGATGAGGTAAAGCTGAGAGACCATCTGGAACAGGACTGTCCCTAAGAAAACAGGATAAATTTAATGAGCTAAAAAGTAACACAGCATTATGTTATTTTATAGGAATATTTAACCCTAAAGTTATTTTTTGAATAAGAACTACTTTGGTTTCATAGTGTTCGTAAATTGGAGTAGATGATTCACATGGACTGAGATCAATCAGTGTTATTCAACATTCATAAATAGAAACTGATATTTCCGTGGTCATATAAATTAATTATACTGTATTAATAATAAAATCATTTTTGGAACACATTACTTCTTATTAATGTAACTCATGAAAAAAAACACACAAAACAACAAATGAATAGATAGGGAAATATTTGAAGTTAAAGGGCCCCTAAAGCAAAAATTACACTTTCATGATTCAAATAGAGCCCACAATTTTAAACCCTTAAGGACCACAGCACTTTTTCCTTTTCTGACCGTTTGGGACCAGGGCTATTTTTACATTTTTGCAGGGTTTGTGTTTAGCTGTAATTTTCCTCTTCCTCATTTACTGTACCCACACATATTATATACCGTTTTCATCGCCATTAAATGGACTTTCTAAAGATACCATTATTTTCATCATATATTATAATTTCCTATAAAAAAAATGATAAAATATGAGGAAAAAATGAAAAAAACACACTTTTTCTAACTTTGAACCCCAAAATCTGTTACACATCTACAACCACCAAAAAACACCCATGCTAAATAGTTTCTAAATTTTGTCCTGAGTTTAGAAATACCCAATATTTACATGTTCTTTGATTTTTTTTGCAAGTTATAGGGCCATAAATACAAGTAGCTATTTCCAAACCAATTTTTTCAAAATTAGCTCTAGTTACATTGGAACACTGGTATCTGTCAGGAATCCCTGAATATCCCTTGACATGTATATATTTTTTTTAGAAGACATCCCAAATTATTGATCTAGGCCCCTTTTGGTATATTTCATGCAACCATTTCACCGCCAAATGTGATCAAATAAAAAATGTTTTTCACTTTTTCACAATTTTTTTCACAAACTTTAGGTTTCTCACTGAAATTATTTACAAACAACTTGTGCAATTATGGCACGAATGGTTGTAAATTCTTTTATACAACGGAACCAATGGCACTACTAGTGATCTTAAATATACCTAAATGGTACCTATTATAAAGAGAGAGTATAATATACTTTAATAGCTCTCCGGGTATGGTGCTAGTGTATTGGAATTATCATAAATTACAAATTGAAGTAATTAGAGACTTACTGCGGAAAGAATACACAGATTAGCACTCTAGGTTTTACTTGAGATCAATCTCTTGGGATAAGATTTTCCTAGATACAGAAATAAATTAGTCTTAGTGGGGAAATTTAAAATATAACTTTTAATAGTATGAACATTAAAATAGGATTTACATTAAAAACACACTTAAGCTGCCTCTAGTAGTGGATACATATGTGATCTGTATCAGATATAATTCTATTCTTGCTGTTCAATTAATAAGTCTAGTTGGAGGAGTTATTACGCTTAGCAACAGATTTATTCTGCTTGAATAGCAGTAAAAAATATATCACTTTTTGCCTGTTTTAATAAAACACCACACATCTATTTTGTAAATATACCGTTGATTATCAGTGAGTTATTCCTGTTTTAACAACAGATTTATTCTGCCTTAAGCCATCCTCTATTTTACTGTAGTCGATACGCTATTACTCATTCATTTAAATCTATTCTTAACTTAAGTGATTTAACCTGGGACGACTAATGTTCTGGACACTGATACTAGTTTTGGAGTGATACTAGCACACTGTGTATAATACGCACATTGGGGATAATACGCACAGCGTGCTACTTAATGTTATTTAACAACAGCTCTGTCAATCTATTGTATACCAATAAATCTTAAAACTTGTATTTTAACTAAAAATATCCGAATGCTAAAGGAGACATAAATGTTACTAATGCCATGTCATAATATACGGTATTTGAACCTAAGTTACGCTCTAATTAGATTCACGTGTTGCTTTTCACACTAGCACGTTATAGCCTCTTATAATTAGAGGCTGGTATATGCCTCACAGAGTAAAGGGAAAACTGTTAACACTGTGGAATCATATATCCCGCTATTATACAGCGTGTTACTCAATGTTACCAAATAACAATTATTAAATAACAGCTCAGTTTGTTAACCTATTATATACCAGTAATATGTATACCTTACATTACAAATAATGTCAGTCAAATGGTAAAGGAGACATAAATATTACTAAGTGTTATGGTATAATGCACGGCATATGAACCAAGCTGCGCTTTAAATCGATTAATGTGTTGCTCCTTATAAAAGCACGTCACAGTCCCTCAAGATCCAAGCTGGTGTATGTTTCACAGGGAAGACGAAAAACACTAATATGGTAGAATCACACAGCTCGCCATTATACAACTGACAATATCGATGAGCTGACTGTGTATAAAAGTTTCTCCAGAGCTAACACATGATCGGCATCATTTGAATAAAACAGATATAGAATATATCTCAATACCAAAAGATTTCTTTGTAAATCCAAATTAAGCGCAGATATACTGACTCTCTGTTTAGATATACAGATGAACTTTACAATATCTAGTATTGGTTAATGTGCATAATACATAGACATCTAAAATAGCTGTTATTGAAATTTGTTTACTGTTCTAAAATACGATATCATTGTGTAAATTCCAACTCATTAAGACACAATAATTTTCCCTTCCCCCCTGTGGTTACTTATCTAACGTAGCAAACACAGTATCTACTTAGGTAATCATAATATTATGTTTATTATCCAGAAACTATCATAAAAAAAGCAAAATTTGGATAAAAATACACTACACTTTACTATGTTAAAACCAAT
This sequence comes from Bombina bombina, assembly GCF_027579735.1. Lineage (NCBI taxonomy): Eukaryota > Metazoa > Chordata > Amphibia > Anura > Bombinatoridae > Bombina > Bombina bombina. Next base: position 480,470,132 of record NC_069505.1, on the reverse strand, counting down.
AATTATTTTTTCAACTCAAATAAAATAATTATTTTGGCTTCCTAAATTAACACTACGGTGTCTGAACATCATTTTATATCAAGTATTATATCAATATCATATCCTTATCAGTACAGGATAAATTTATAGTATGTTTACAAAATAGATATATGGTGTATATTAAAACAGACCAAGAGGGATACTATCTACTGCCATTTAAGCAGAATAAATATGTTGTTAAAACAGGAATAACTCACTGATAATCAACGGTATATTTACAAAATAGATGTGTGGTGTTTTATTAAAACAGGCAAAAAGTGATATATTTTTTACTGCTATTCAAGCAGAATAAATCTGTTGCTAAGCGTAATAACTCCTCCAACTAGACTTATTAATTGAATAGCAAGAATAGAACTATATCTGATACAGATCACATATGTATCCACTACTAGAGGCAGCTTAAGTGTGTTTTTAATGTAAATCCTATTTTAATGTTCATACTATTAAAAGTTATATTTTAAATTTCCCCACTAAGACTAATTTATTTCTGTATCTAGGAAAATCTTATCCCAAGAGATTGATCTCAAGTAAAACCTAGAGTGCTAATCTGTGTATTCTTTCTGCATTAAGTCTCTTTTTTACTGCAATTTGTAATTTATGGTTGTAAATTCTTCTCTGGGATCCCCTTTGTTCAGAAATAGCAGAAATATATGGCTTTGGCGTTGCTTTTTGGTAATTAGAAGGCCGCTAAATGCCGCTGCGTACCACACGTGTATTATGCCCAGCAGTGAAGGGGTTAATTGGAGAGCTTGTAGGGTTAATTTTAGCTTTAGTGTAATGTAGTAGACAACCCAAAGTATTGATCTAAGCCCATTTTGGTATATTTCATGCCATCATTTCACCGCCAAATGCGATCAAATAAAAAAAAAAATTGTTCACTTTTTCACAAAAGTTTTTCACAAATTTTAGGTTTCTCACTGAAATTAAAGGGACAGTCTAGTCAAAATTAAACTTTCATTATTCAGATAAGACTTGTAATTTTAATCAACTTTCCAATTTACTTTTATCATCAAATTTGCTTTTTTCTCTTGGTATTCTTAGTTGAAACTAAACCTAGGCAGACTCATATGCTAATTTCTAAGCCCTTGAAGGCTGCCTCTTATCACATGCTTTTTAAATTCATTTTCAACATAAAGAGATTCAAAGTACACGTGGGCCATATAGATAACACTGTGTACAGGCACAGGGAGTTATTTAAGATTTAACACATTACAATGCTAAATTTAAGTCAATAGATAATAAACAGTAACAGTTAGGTGATCAGGGGGCTGGGAGAAGATTCTTAGATACAAGGTAATCACAGAGGTAAAAAGTATATTAATATAACAGTGTTGGTTGTGCAAAACTGGGGAATGGGTAATAAAGGGATTAACTATCTTTTAAAACAATAACAATTCTATTGTAGACTGTCCCTTTAATTACAAACAGCTTGTGCAATTTTGGCACAAATGGTTGTAAATGCTTCTCTGGGATCCCCTTTGTTCAGAAATAGCAGACATATATGGCTTTGGCGTTGCTTTTTGGTAATTAGAAGGCCGTTAAATTCCGCTGCGCATCACACGTGTATTATGTCTAGCAGTGAAGGGGTTAATTAGGTAGCTTGTAGGGAGCTTGCAGGGTTAATTTTAGCTTTAGTGTAGAGATCAGCCTCCCACCTGACACATCACACCCCCCTGATCCCTCCCAAACAGCTCTCTTCCCTCCCCCACCCCACAATTGTTCCCGCCATCTTAAGTACTGGCAGAAAGTCTGCAAGTAGTAAAATATATATTTTATTAACAATTTTTTAATCTTTCTGTAGTGTAGCTGCCCCCCCTCAAGATCCAACACCCCACCCTCTCCCAGATCCCTTAATTGAACATTTCCCCCCTCCCATTCCTCTCTCCCACCTTGCTGTAGAAAATGTTTGTGCCATAGTGTAGGGTTCCCACCCGCCCCCGCCCCCATGCACGCGTGCGCCCCCGGCACCAGCACGCTTTCCTGCACGATCACGCCCCCCTCCAGCACTTTCTCCACCAAATGCCGCCCACCCACCTCCCTGCATCCGGCTCCCACCCACCAACAATCACGCCATCTATGGCCGATGCAGAGAGGGCCACAGAGTGCTAGAAAACGTTATTGCAGGATGCCTCAATATTGAGGCATCACTGTAATAACATGAAAGCAGCTTGAAGTGATGAGATCGCTTCCACCGTTTTCAAAGACCAACGATGTATGGGGTACGTCCTTGGTTGTTAACTGCATTTTTTTGCAGGACGTACCCCATACGTCGTTGGTCGTTAAGGGGTTAAACAACTTGCCAATTAATTTAAATTATCTAAATGTGCAGAATGTTTTTAGTTGCACACTTTAAGGCACCAGCAACTATTGAGCATGTGCAAGAATTCACACAATATAAGTATATGGATTTTGTTGATTGGCTGATGGCTGTCACATGATGCAGTGGAAAGGAAAATAAAACTTTGACATTTGTCAGAAAGCTACTACTCATTTGAAATTCAAACTAAGTGATTTTGCATGGTCAATTTATTATGTATTTATTGATTATGCAATTCTACTGTGTTAAGAGGTCTAAAGTAAAATGCAATAATTACTTGTGTATAATGTGCACCTTGGCACAGCTAGTTTATTTGACACTATGCAGTTAGTTGTAGGACAAGACTATTCAAATCAGAGCTCTTATTTTATGTAAAATGGTAATTTAAAGGGACAGTAAACAACTTGAGGTTTTTTTTATATATATATAAAATGTCAGGCATAGTAAAACAACTATGTCATTTAGCTCCTAATTCGTAATGCTGTAAATGCATACTGCAGACTTCGCAAGGCTAATCTTAATACATATCAGTCCTTAGCATATTAAAACTGCAAAACAAATAACTTTATACTAACATGTTTAAACTTGTCTTATATGTTTGTTTTTTCTATAGTAAGACAATAGAAATGCCCCTTTAAAGTTTATTGAAAAAAGTAAAATAAAACTTGTATCTTACATATATAACATTTATATATATATATATATATATATATATATATATATATATATATATATATATATATATATACATACATACATACAGTATGCATATACTGTATGCGTGTGTGTATATGGAAAAAGTTAGTAGTCCACTCAATATAAAAGATATGAAAAAGTTAAGTTTCTAAGTCGTCCGCTGCAATTTCTAAGTTGTCCGGGACCACTGGAAATTTCAAGCCCTGTGTGTATATGTATGTATGTATGTATATATATATATATATATATATATATATATATATATATATATATATATATAGTAATAAACTATTATAAGAGATTTAGTTAAATATGGGAAATAGTGTAAACTTGGGGGATAGGGCGCTATGGAGGAAGAAGAGAGGAACCCAGGGGATTAGGGAGACATTGACAGGAAGAGGAACCCAGGGGATATGGGAGACATTGTCAGGAAGAGGAGAAGAACCCAGGAAATTAGGGAGACATCAGGAAGAGGAGAGGAACCCAGGGGATTAAGGAGACATAATCAGGAAGAGGAGAGGAACCAATGGGATATGGGAGACATCTTTAGGAAGAGGAGAACAACCTAGGGGATTAATGAGACTTAATCAGGAAGAGGAGAGGAATCCAGGGAATTAGGACGATATCATCAGGAAGAGGAGAGAAACCAATGCTATATGGAAGACATCTTCAGGAAGAGAAAAACCTAGGGGATTAATGAGACTTAATCAGGAAGAGGAGAGGAACCCGGGGAATTAGGACGATATCATCAGGAAGAGGAGAGGAACCAATGGTATATGGTAGACATCTTCAGGAAGAGAAAAACCCAAGGGATTAAGGAGACATAATAAGGAAGAGGAGAGGAACCCAGGGGATTAAGGAGACATCATCAGGAAGAGGAGAGAAACCCAGGGGATTAAGGAGACATTGTCATGAAGAGGAGAGGAATCCAGGAGATTAGGGAGACATTGGCAGGAAGAGGAGAGGAACCCAGGAGATTAGGGAGACATTGTCAGGAAGAGGAGAGGAACCCAGGAGATTAGGGAGACTTTGGCAGGAAGAGGAGAGGAACCCAGGAGATTAGGGAGACATTGGCAGGAAGAGTAGAGGAACCTAGGGGATTAAGGAGACATTGTCAGGAAGAGGGGAGGAACCCAGGGGATTAAGGAGACATAATCAGGAAGAGGAGAGGAACACAGTGGATTAGGACGACATCATCAGGAAGAGGAGAGGAACCAATGGGACATGGGAGACATCTTTAGGAAGAGGAGAACAACCTAGGGGATTAAGGAAACATAATCAGGAAGAGGAGAGGAACCCAGGGAATTAGGACTACATCATCAGGAAGAGGAGAGGTACCAATGTTATATGGGAGACATCTTCAGGAAGAGAAAAACCCAGGGGATTAAGGAGACATCATCAGGAAGAGGAGAGGAACCCAGGGGATTAAGGAGACATCGTCAGGAAGAGGGGAGGAACCCAGGGGATATGGGAGACATTGGCAGCAAGAGGAGAACAACCCAGGGGATTAAGGAAACATCATCAGGAAGAGGAGAGGAACCCAGGGGATTAAGGAGACATTGTCATGAAGAGGAGAGGAATCCAGGAGATTAGGGAGACATTGACAGGAAGAGGAGAGAAACCCAGGAGATTAGGGAGACATTGGCAGGAAGAGGAGAGGAACCCATAAGATTAGGGAGACATTGGCAAGAAGAGGAGAGGAACCTAGGGGATTAAGGAGACATAGTCAGGAAGAGGAGAGGAACCTAGGGGATTAGGTAGACATCTGCAAGAAGAGGAGAGAAACCCAGGAGATTAGGAAGACATCATCAGGAAGAGGAAAGGAACCCAGGGGGTTAGGGAGACATTGTCAGGAAGAGGAGGTGAACCCAATGGATTAGGGAAAAAGCGGCAGGAAGAGGAGAGGAACCCAGGGGATTAGGGAGAAATCAGCAGGAAAAGAAGAGGAACCCAGGGGATTAGGGAGACATCAACAGGTAGAGGAAAGGAACCCATGGGATTTGGGAGACAAAGTCATTTGTATATACTGTATTTATCAGAAATCCAGCACTGCAGTACAAAAAAAATCTACAAATTAAAATAAAAAAAAAAACATGCAAGACTGCTATTTGTTAGCAGAAATTGCATTATTTTGCATTCCAGTGGCACACTCCTTGAAAAGCATCTAAAGTGATGTTTATGTTATCTCCTTTTCGTCAGGAACAGATATAAATGATCTTCTGCACATGCAATGACTGTAGCATGTATTAGTGTCAAGGTGCTAAATTCCACATAATGCTTTAGAGTTTCTCTGGGGACAGTCGGTCTGCAATGTTCAGAATGAAATGACAAGAAATGCAGGAAAAATAAACAATGAAAGTGCATTACAAAGTAAGTTGCCTCTTTAAAGGAGGAAAATAGTGGTATTGTACTTCCAACAACATTGCAAGACTTGTATAATTTATTAATCATTTTAAGTGGAATTCATATGCTCTTTGTAGTTCCTTAACACATCAGTAGGATCTGCCTAGTCTTACCCAGGACATGTATAGGATTAAATGGTGGACTAGAAGAGGATAAATAATGCATTCTATAGAATCTTGTGGTTTTGCAACCTTACACCAGCAACATTCTGAGGATGCTCCCATGATAACACATATTAGATCTCGTGAAGACGCAGCCTACAAACGTATATATCCCACCTGCCAGCACATGATTGATAATTCTCTTTATATTTTGGTCCTACGGGGATTAAACTGCATATATTACACTGTGTGTGAACATCTGCAAAACACAATAAAAGAATAGCTAATCATATTATTTGGATATATGAGCTGTCCCTGGCTACTTTGTAAAACAGTGCTGTTTTGTCACCAAGGGCCTGATTCTCTAATCATTCTGCACATGTGAGATTATCTAAAAAGATCAGTCAGTCAGTCTTGCAAGGTCATTCACAGATTCTTTAAGGCAGCTTGTACCTTGATAGCTTCACATCTCACTAAAGGTCAGATGATCCAAATCTCTCTGCTCATGATATAAAACAATCTTCCCACCCTGACAGATCCCTCAGAACATTCTAGAAAGGCAAGTTTTGATATACTTCTGTAAGTGGCATTCACTGCAACAAGACCATTACCATATAGTAGACTTGTGCGCGGCGGAAAAATTGGTTTCGGACCGATTCTGATTTTTGAGAATTTAGTTTTCGGATTGATTCGAATTCGGATACATTTGAATGTATTCATTTTGGATTCGAATAAATTAGGATGGATTCAATTTGGATTCGGTTAGTAGATTTGGAAGTTCGGTATGTGTTAGGTGGGATGTGCTGTGTATTAGACTAGTATTATGTACTGTATATTAGGTGTAACCCATCTGAATCCACATAGGTACCAGCTACACAATATGCACAGAGCTAGCAGCAGTATATAACCTAATATACAGTACATAATACTAGTGTAATACACAGCACATCCCACCTAAGTACCAACCTCACAGGTACCAGCTACACAATATGCACAGAGCTACAGATGTATATAACCTAATATACAGTACATAATACTAGTGTAATACACAGCACATCCCACCTAAGTACCAACCTCACAGGTACCAGCTACACAATATGCACAGAGCTACAGAGTTATATAACCTAATATACAGTACATAATACTAGTGTAATACACAGCACATCCCACCTAAGTACCAGCTACATAATGTGCCCTGCACAGAGCTAGCAGAATGATATAACCTAATATACTGTACAATACTAGTGTAATTGTGAATAGTCCATGGACATTCTAATGTAATGAATAAATCCAAACTAATTTGGATTTATTTGTTACAAATGCATTCGGATTAGTTTAGTTTTGTTGCTAGGGTAATTCGGAAATTTGAATTGATCCGAAGCTCCGAATTTGACAAATTTGTCCGAATTTTGATTCGGAACAAAACAAAACACACTTCTACAATATAGCACACTTAGACATGTATATGTATGTATTTCTATGTTAAAGCCCTTTTGCAGCTTTTTTATCACACTCGATATCTCATATCTTTGAGCCCTTCTAACTTTTTAATGCAATCTTTTTTTTAAAATAATTTTTATTAGACAGTGTTAATATGAGTGTAACTGCACTTTATAATGTATTTTTGATGTGTTTTTGTGACACTTTATATTTTCAGAAAACAGTTAACCACAGCTCTGAGATCACGGTAAGGATTCTAGCATAAATCACAATTTGAGCGCAATTTAAACAGAGCACAAATGATTGCAAAAACCCTCTCGAAATTGTTTGCGCTCCACTTGTAATCTAACCCTTACTATCTTAATAGAAAAACAAATGCATACAATAACAGAGGCAATTATAAGATACCGTATGCTGTAAAGAGGATCATGTGATTTGTATTGGCTGCAGCATTTCATTTGTTGTTAAAGGGACAGTCAACACTAAAATTGTTATTGTTTAAAAAGATAGATAACGCCTTTAATACCCATTCCCCAGCTTTGCACAACCAACATTGTTATATTAATATACTTTATAACATGTAAGCCTCTAATTTTCTACCTGTTTCAAGGCCACTACAGACAGCCTCTTATCACATGCTTTTTTATTTGCTTTTCACAACAGGAGACTGCTAGTTCAAGGAGTTGTGCAGCACACAGCACTAATTGGCTAAAAAGAAAGTCAATAGATAATAAATAAAGTCATGTGATCAGGGGCTGTCAGAAGAGGCTTAGATACAAGGCAATCACAGAGGTAAAAAGTATATTAATATAACTGTGTTGGTTATGCAAAACTGGGGAAAGGTTAATAAAGGGATTATCTATCTTTTTAAACAATAAAAATTCTATTGTAGACTGTCCCTTTAATTGGGCGCAATAGGTTTTGGATTACACAATTTTAAAAGTTTCGTAAGGTATGGATTTCAGGCTTCAGAGGTATTTAATGACAATAGCATTTCGGGATTGTGAAAAACACACTGACAATTCTGGCCAAAGTTCAGACGTTTTTCTCTATTGAAAACAAGCGCAACATTGTAATCATCTTTATAGGGCCCCATTTATAAAGCTCAGTAAGCAGCTTTGGGGGCCCCAATCAGGATGATTGACAGTCCATGCTAACGGCCTTCTTAGCATAGTGCTAAGCCTTCTATTAATGTGGCCTTGGGCTCTATAAAAAAGGCTTGTGATTGGAGCAGCTCCCCAGCTCGCTATATGTAAAGTATAGAACCGCAGAAAGGAACATTTGCATTAAAGGGACAGTCATGTCCAAAAAACCTTGATTCCGATAGGGCATGTAATTTTAAACAACTTTCCAATTTACTTTTATCACCAATTTTGCTTTGTTCTCTTGGTATTCTTAGTTGAAAGCTAAACCTAGGAGGTTCATATGCTAATTTCTTAGACCTTGAAGGCCGCCTCTAATCTAAATGTATTTTGACAGTTTTCACCACTAGAGGGCGTTATTTCACATGTTTCATATAGATAACATTGAGCTCATGCACATGAATTTACAGAGGAGTGAGCACTGAGTGACTAAAATACAAATCTGTCAAAATAACTGAAATAAGGGGGCAGTTTGCAGAGGTAATCACAGAGATAAAACATATATTATTATAACTGTGTTGTTTATGCAAAACTGGGTGAATGGGTAATAAAGGGATTATCTATCTTTTTAAACAACAAACATTCTGATGTTGACTGTCCCTTTAATTTTAACAAAAACAAATGTAAATTTCACTGAATATTCAGTATTCGTTTCTTTTTAAATGAACAAATACTGTATAGCGCAGCAAACAAATATTCTGAAGAAACTATATTTTCTTAATATTTGTTCCGAATGATTAGTCTGAAACAAATTATTCAGTGCTGCACAAGTCTATTCTTTACCTTTATTTTGTCACTCGAGATCGCTGATTTGCCTGTTCAACATTTCAATACGTAAGTGATGGTTATTGAAAAGCTATGTAAACAAGAATGTTTGACTAAAATAACACTGTCAGTGGGAAATTGCACAGAGAGGTACTGCATGTTAATTTTCCATTGTTCCCTCTAAGGGCCTGGTATTCAAAACCTCGCAGGCATGGAGAGAAATCACATAGACCTCATATTGTAATGTAGATGTCTCTATTTCACATAAAGAACACTACATAGCAACATAAACATTTCTAAATTATTTGTAAGGGCTTTGCCCTACCGATTTATATAAAAATTACATTAACATCCCTTCAGTGGCATATTTATGTTTAGTGCTGCCCTAGGCACTCAAAGTTCTGCTCCCCCCCCCCCCCCCCAAAGGTTTTGGGCCTTTTTCTCCCTTAATATTTTTTTGGGTCAGTGTGTAAAATGTTTTTTTTTTTTTTTTTTCATAACAATTCAAAAGAAAATGGGCTAGCAAAACACTTGCATACAGGTGGGTTGAATTGCATGCATCTCATACAATTTTATCCCTGAGAGAAGGGAGAGAAAAAAGGGGAGGGGAGAAAAGGGAGGGAAAGGAAAGAAGGGAGGGAGAGAGAGAGAGAGTAGAAAAGTGGGGAGGGAAAGATGGGAGTGAAAGAAGGGAGCAAGGGAGGGATTTGAGAGAAAGAAGGTAGGGAGGGAAAGAAGGGAGTGAGTTGAGGGAGGGAGTGAGTTGTGGGAAGAAGAGAGGGAGAAAGGGAAAGAAGGGAGAGAGGGAGGGAGGGAAAGAAAGAACATAGGGAGTTGAGAGAGAGAGAGAAGAGAAAAGTGTAGAGGAAAAAAAGGAGTGAAAGAAGGGAACAAGGGAGGGAGTTGAGAGAAAGAAGGGAGGGAGTTGAGGTAGGAAGGGAGGGAGAAAGGGAGGGAAAGAAGAATACACTTAAAAACAATCACTGCCCTTTACATGCAACAACATACAGTAATTACCATCATTCAAGTAATGAAACTTTTGAAGTGTCCGTTTACTATTTACTCTGTGGGTTCATGAATGCAGAGAAAGCTATTGGTAGCTAACATACATTAGCACTGAGACTGGGAGTTTATTATGATTAGACATCACATGAATGCAGAGAAAGCTATTAGTAGATAACATACATTAGCGCTGAGAGTTTATGATTAGACATCACATGAATGCAGAGAAAGCTATTAGTAGCTAACATACATTAGCGCTGAGAGTTTATGATTAGACATCACATGAATGCAGATAAAGCTATTAGTAGATAACATACATTAGCACTGAGAGTTTATGATTAGACATCACATGAATGCAGAGAAAGCTATTAGTAGCTAACATACATTAGCGCTGAGAGTTTATGATTAGACATCACATGAATGCAGATAAAGCTAGCTATTAGTAGATAACATACATTAGCACTGAGAGTTTATGATTAGACAATAGACATCACATGAATGCAGAGAAAGCTATTAGTAGATAACATACATTAGCGCTGAGAGTTTATGATTAGACATCACATGAATGCAGAGAAAGCTATTAGTAGCTAACATACATTAGCACTGAGAGTTTATGATTAGCTATCACATGAATGCAGAGAAAGCTAGCTATTAGTAGATAACATACATTAGCACTGAGAGTTTATTATTAGACATCACATGAATGTAGAGAAAGCTAGCTATTAGTAGATAACATACATTAGCACTGAGAGTTTATGATTAGACATCACATGAATGCAGAGAAAGCTAGCTATTAGTAGCTAACATACATTAGCGCTGAGAGTTTATGATTAGACATCACATGAATGCAGAGAAAACTATTAGTAACTAACATACATTAGCGCTGAGAGTTTATGATTAGACATCACATGAATGCAGAGAAAACTATTAGTAGCTAACATACATTAGCACTGAGAGTTTATGATTAGACATCACATGAATGCAGAGAAAGCTAGCTATTAGTAGATAACATACATTAGCACTGAGACTTTATGATTAGACATCACATGAATGCAGAGAAAGCGAGCTATTAGTAGCTAACATACATTAGCGCTGAGAGTTTATGATTAGACATCACATGAATGCAGAGAAAGCTATTAGTAGCTAACATACATTAGCACTGAGAGTTTATGATTAGACATCACATGAATGCAGAGAAAGCTAGCTATTAGTAGATAACATACATTAGCACTGAGACTTTATGATTAGACATCACATGAATGCAGAGAAAGCGAGCTATTAGTAGCTAACATACATTAGCGCTGAGAGTTTATGATTAGACATCACATGAATGCAGAGAAAGCTATTAGTAGCTAACATACATTAGCACTGAGAGTTTATGATTAGACATCACATGAATGCAGAGAAAGATAGCTATTAGTAGATAACATACATTAGCACTGAGAGTTTATGATTAGACATCACATGAATGCAGAGAAAGCTATTAGTAGCTAACATACATTAGCACTGAGAGTTTATGATTAGACATCACATGAATGCAGAGAAAGATAGCTATTAGTAGATAACATACATTAGCACTGAGAGTTTATGATTAGACATCACATGAATGCAGAGAAAGCGAGCTATTAGTAGCTAACATACATTAGCGCTGAGAGTTTATGATTAGACATCACGTGAATGCAGAGAAAGCTAGCTATTAGTAGCTAACATACATTAGCGCTGAGAGTTTATGATTAGACATCACATGACTGCAGAGAAAGCTAGCTATTAGTAGCTAACATACATTAGCACTGAGAGTTTATGATTAGACATCACAAGCTGATCTAAGCAGTGCACAGACCCATCCAGTCTGTTAGTTACTAAGACCTGCAATAAGCACTGCGCTCACAGACCCACCACAGCTGACAAGGGGAGGCAGCATATCGGCACAAGGTCTTCTCCTCCCGCCTCACCTTGTAAGCAAGTTTCTCATCAAGAACGCTTCCACTGCAAAAATGCTGGCGGCTCTAAATGAAGCAACAGTTTAAAGGAGCACTGCCTGTAAAGAGCAACCTTAATCAGCGCATGTGCCTTGTCTTCTCTGTAAAAGCCTGCACTTTATAGCTCACTGTACTGTGTGCTGGCTTTTAGAGAGAGGGGGCAGATGTGCTGCCTCTCCCAAATCTGCTGCCCTAGGCACTGGCCTTGTTGGCCTAGGACATAATACGCCTCTGCATCCCTTTCATGATTAAAAAAAGAAACCTGTCTAAAGTTATTTTACATATTATATTCCTGTCTTTGCAAAGAATTTAAACTAATGTTTAATATCTCAAAATATACAAAATATTAAAGGACCGATAAATACAGTAGATTTGCATAAACAACAAATACATGATAAAAAGACAATGCAATAGCAGTCTGGATTTCAAATGAGTAGTAGATTTTTTTTCTGAAAAATTCTGGTTTATGTCTATTTCTAATCCCCCTGTATCATGTGACAGCCATCAGCCAATCACAAATGCATATACGTATAGTCTGTGAATTCTTGCACGTGCTCAGTAGGAGCTTGTGATTTAAAAAGTAAATATAAAAACACTGTGCACATTTTGTTATTGGAAGTTAATTGGAAAGTTGTTTAAAAATTGCTGCTATATCTGAATCATGAAAGTTTAATTTTGATTTATGTCCCTTTAAGGTTACCCATTGTACTCTGAGCGCTGTCTGTTGAGAAGGGATAAAAAAATCTTTTATATTTACAAACGGAATGAAAACTAATAACATCAGAGCTCAGGGACCCAAAACTCACAAATTTGGAACTAAACAGAATTATTACAAAAAAAGTCTGGTTGCCATAGAAACTCGTCACAGGACTATACAATGTATTCAGCTCAAACTCTAATGTGGATTAAATTGGGTTATTTGATATAGCTCACCTAATAGGAATGGAACAATTCATCGACCGAGTATTAAAAACAAATAAAAAGAGGAATAATAAGTAATCCAATCAGCCTTGTCTGTAAATCTGCTTCCATGTATCAATGCAATTTTAGCAAACAGTTTAATCAATACCAAAAGCAAACACTTCTTCTATACCAAGACCGGCTATATCACAATGCAACTGATAGAGGTAAACAGTGTTTAAAAGCTCTCCCTTTGAACAATGGGTCACAAGCCATCTTACTCAAAATGTCACTGGATCAAGTAGTGGATCATAATAGTGTAATAGTTAGTGACACTATCCATGACTACACAGTGCAGCAACTGGCCCCTCTCTTATAACAAGTAGCTTTGGCTGTTATACAATGGTTTTCATACCTCACAACATTTTCTAGATGACTTTTTGGACTGGGAGGCCTAGGCTGAGTGAGGGAGACTTGTGGGCAGGTTACAAGTAGTCTGTTAGTGAAGCCATGCACTGCAGGGGCAAAGTCATGGGTGTTCTGTGGGTAAGTTTAGGCAGGCTATGGGTGGAGTCAGGTCAGGTGATTGGCAGAGTTGGGATGGTCCCTGGTTTCATTCTGGAAACCAGAACATTTGTAGAAAGAATTTAGCACTCATTGCTTATAAGTTTAGCTTATACAGATTTTTATCTGACCCCCCCTCCCCCCACGGAACCAATAAACTTAAAGGGACAGTCTAGGCCAAAATAAACTTTCATGATTCAGAAAGAGCATGTAATTTTAAACAATTTTCCAATTTACTTTTATCACCAATTTTGCTTTGCTCTCTTGGTATTCTTAGTTGAAAGCTTAACCTAGGAGGTTCATATGCTAATTTCTTAGACCTTGAAGCCCACCTCTTTCAGATTGCATTTTAACAGTTTTTCACCACTAGAGGGTGTTAGTTCACGTATTTCATATAGATAACACTGTGCTCGTGCACAAGAAGTTATCTGGGAGCAGGCACTGATTGGCTAGACTGCAAGTCTGTCAAAAGAACTGAAAAACGGGCAGTTTGCAGAGGCTTAGATACAAGATAATCACAGAGGTTAAAAGTATATTATTATAAATGTTTTAGTTATGCAAAACTGTGAAATGGGTAATAAAGGGATTATCTATCTTTTAAAACAATAAAAATTCTGGTGTAGACTGTCCCTTTAACTGTAACTCCTTTACCACACAATACCCTAATTGTTCTCTGCTACCTCCCTTTTCTGGCACTTAATGCTTGTACCCAAATCTTATAAAATGTGACTAACCCTAATTGCAACAACCATCCATCCACAATACCCTATAATGGGTGACCAGAGCCTCCAGAAAAATGTACTCCAATCACGGCTACCTCTATTACAAACCACCATTAACTCTAACCTTCCATATGATCCTCTATCCCACTAAATTTAACCCCTTCATATGACTTCTACATTGTGATTCCTTCTCCTTCAGTAACAGCTCCCAACACCTAAACACTCTAAGTTTAACATTTCTGTGTTCTTAACCCCTAAAGGACCAACGACGGAAATTATTCTGTCATGAAACAATTAAGCAAACTGAAACTGTTTCCTTAAGGGGTTAACTGCCTCTGAAAGCAACATTAGCACAATAACTGTGTATCAGGAGCTTCATGAAATGGGTTTCCATAGCTAAGCAGCTGTGCACAAGCCTCACATTAATATCTGCAATGCCAAGCATTGGCTGAAGTAGAATAAAACCCTCTGCCACTGGACTCAGCAGAGCAGTAGAAATGTGTTCTCTGGAGTGATTAATCACACTTCACTATATATATATATACATACCAAAAGAGAAAAAATGTCACTCACTGGACTTAGTATAAAAATATAAATCTTTATTAATACAAGTTAAAAAAACGGCATAACATTTCGGGATTCTTACAATCCCTTTGTCAAATGCCACCACATGATTCACCTTAGGTTCACTGAGGTGAATCATGTGGTGGCATTTGACAAAGGGATTGTAAGAATCCCGAAACGTTATGCCGTTTTTTTAACTTGTATTAATAAAGATTTATATTTTTATACTAAGTCCAGCGAGTGCCATTTTTTCTCTTTTGGTATACTACTTTATTTGGATGTGCACCCTGGCAGTTGCAGACACAAAGGACTGTGCTTCTCCTCCTTGGAACATTGTTTTATATATATGTATATATATATATATATATATATATATATATATATATATATATATATATATATATATATATATATATATATATATATATATATATATATATATATACATATTAGTAGACAACGTAATGTTATCTATATCTAGGCCCATTTTGGTATATTTCATGCCACCATTTCACAGCCAAATGCGATCAAATAAAAAAATATCTTTAATTTATATATATATAGTTTTGATAGTTAAATTAAAGAAAAAAAAGCTTTATTTCTGTCTAAATGGAGTGAGAACAAAAATTATAAAATAAATCTCTGATACTTTGGACACATTTTTGTCTGAAATTCCAGGTCCTGAAGGAGTTAAGGCAAAATGTATCAGTATGCTACATGTAATTAGTGAGATTGTACTAGTACTTCAGGACCGTGGACAGATCTAAAATAGTAATATTGAAATCTGTTAAATTAAAGGGACATAAATGTCAAAATCAAAGGGACACTGAACCCAAATTTTTTTTCTTTAGTGATTCAGATAGCGCATGACATTTTAAGCAACTTTCTAATTTACTCCTATTATCAAATTTTCTTCATTCTCTTGGTATCTTTATTTGAAATGCAAGAAGGTAAGTTTAGATGCCGGCCCATTTTTGGTAAACAACCTGGGTTGTCCTTGCTGATTGGTGGATAAATTCATCCACCAATAAAAAAGTGCTGTCCAGAGTTCTCAATTAAAAAAAAAAAAAACCTTAGATGCCTTCTTTTTCAAATAAAGATAGCAAGAGAGCGAAGAAAAATTGATTATAGGAGTAAATTATAAAGTTGCTTAAAATTGCTGCTCTATCTGAATAACGGAAGAAAACATTTGGGTTCAGTGTCCCTTTAGACTTTCATGATTCAGAGCATGTCATTGTTTGTCCTCGGCTCACCAGATGTACTCAGCTAACTCCCAGTAGTGAATTGCTGATCTGGAGCTGACTTTAATTATGTGTTTAATCTCTTTGCAAGGGTCAAACACATATTTACATGAAGGCAACAGGGCAGTAATAAAACATATCACAGCATTTTCTTTTTTGTACTTTTTTCTTTTAACATAATTAAATGAAGGTAGATTAACAAAAGTCACTTTTGCTATAACACAAATGACTAAGGTGCCCAATTACCTTCAAGGTTGAAGACCGGTTTTAAGTTAGCAATAAAACAAAGTAAAGCTAATTACAACAGAACTTCTGCTCACAAAGAATTCTATAGTCCGTAATTATACTGTAGAAAATTCCAACAGAAACAGTGACACCCAGTTAACTGAAGGTGGTTGTTAAATGTCATTAAAAGGACAATCTATTCCAGAATTGTTATTGTATAAAAAGATAGATAATCCCCTTATTACTCATTCCCCAGTTTTGCATAACCAATACTGTTATATTAATACACTTTTATCTCTGTGATTACATTGTTTCTAAGCCTCTGCAGACTGCCCCCTTATTTCAGTTCTTTTGACAGAATTGTATTTTAGCCAATCAGTGCTGACTCATGAATAACTCCACGGGCGTGAGCACACTGTTATCTATATGGCTGTCTAGCTGTGAAAAACTGTCAAAATGCACTGAGATAAGAGGTGGCCTTCAAGGGTTTAGAAATTAGCATATGAAAGAACACCAAGAAAACAAAGCAAATTTGATGCTAAAAGTATTTTTTTTTTTTAAATTGCATGCTCTATCTGAATCATGAAAGTTTAGTTTTGACTAGAATGTCCCTTTAAGGTTGTGGCACCATCTTAGCTGTATGTCTTGGTTGCAACAAGGTACCGTTAAAAATGAGAAGATGGATAACAAGAAGATAGTCTATTGGATAGATGGAGAAAAAAACAGTAGGAAGATGAGACAGAGATGGGGAACCCTTCACTTCAGGGAGACCAAATCTGATACAACATGTCTCGTACCCATCAAGCTACCTGGGACAAGTGGTAGAACTATGGGTTTGAATAGATTCTTCACAATTAAACTCTACCTCTAAAATGGAAGAGGAGTTGTTACGCTTCAGGTACATATATTCAAGTTTAAATAAAAAGAGAGAAGCACTCAACCTGGGAACGAACAATAGCATAATAGCTTGTTCTATGGCTGGTTACCCCCCAAGAAGCAGCCTCTTTTTGCTCAATATGTGCCTTTCACAGAAAAGAACTTTCCTGTAGCACATCAGTCTGATCCTGACTTCACAGTACAGTCCAGCCCCGAAATATCAGGCAATCCCTCTCTGAACAAGAGAAACAGCAAAACCTAAGATGTACGTTTTGCCCTATTGTGGGCCTCGTCAGTGAGGTGCAGCCTTATCCCTCTAGGCACACTGAGCAACGGGTCCACGTCTGGATTCTTGCATCACGTATATTAAAGTATCAGTAGCTCTGAGACCCTATCTATCCACATACCCTTAGTAGGCTTGACTGTTGTTTTCCAGTGGTGTGTGGTAAGTTCCATCACGCCGTTAAGTCCTATTTGTAGTAAGAGTGTTTTTAATTTGCATGGGAGTTTAGGCAGATCTTTCCGTAGATTAGTATGTCCCTTTAAGTCCAGTAGACCCATAGGGCTAGATTACAAGTGGAGCTGTATTGTGAAATATAGCATATTTCATGATACTATGTATATGAACATTGCAGAACATTGGAATGTGAAATTTTTACAAGTTGAGCAGTAGTTTACACTCGCGTTTGAGTGTTAAAACCGCTAGAAGTAATTTTTTTGCACTCAGCGATTTGTGCTTGTATTACGAGTTGAAAGTAAAAAGTTTGCACTCTCTCGTTTGCAAAGTCACAGTACAAAATAGAATTTGAGAAGTCAAGATTGCAAAATTGCATTCCTCCGCAAAATAGAGCCAAAAAAGTTGGAAAAAAAACACCCACAAGTCGCGCAAACACAATCACGGTTATTTAAAAGCACAACATAAGCAAATAACATTGCATATTTCATAATCCAATGTTCTGCACATATTTACAGTAAATACACAGTATAACACTTTATTAAATATAAATATTGCATAAATATGTTTTTCATGTTTTCAGCTACTTAACTGCAAAGGGATCCAATGCACCTATATATATCTCTATATGTGTGTACATAAGTATTTATGTTTTTATATGTGTATATAGGTCTGTAAATACATATATACACTTATAAATAGTGGCCAGACATTTTGTCCAGAAAGGACATAAGATGGTTAACCTTAAGTATACCATTATTGACCACGTTCCGCCCCTACCACAAGGGGGGTAGGGGTAAGGTCCTGCTTCAGAAGGAAGCCAGATGGACGTACAGGTTGGGAACTATGGCCCCGAATGGCATGAATTCACACCTGTATTGATATTGCTTCCTGTGAGGACATATTTTGAATTGTGCCCTTGAGTTGATACTCTACTATGTAGGGCCTCCTGCTGTTGTAGTTGATGTGGGAGTTTTATGTGTGTATTTATTTACTTTATTTACTGTTTTTTGTCTTTTTTGCTTTATTTTGGTATTTGTATTATTAGTTTTTGTTCATGCTTTTGTTTTTTGTTTTTCCCCTTTTCCTCTCTTTGTGTGACCTTATGCTAGTGGTCGGTTGGCTTATGGGCATAGGGTTTGGCATTATGGCCCTGTGTCTGCTGCAGGATAGCCCACTTGTGGATATCGGTAAATTTTTGTCCACATCTTTGATTAGCACTTTGCATAAATTTTGACTGTGTTTTTAAGTGCTGCCATGTATATTTCTGTAACCTCATTGACCTTCTGTTATGATTTTGGAGCCTCGTTCTGTTTGTTATCTTTATTATTTTATTGTTACATTTGTATTGTTGTGTTTTGTTTTCTGCTTTTGTAGCCTCAACTAGATTTGTATGTTTTCGATGCCCTTATGTTTCTTGCCTCAGCTTGGAGATCTTTTTGCATCTGAGGACTGGACCTGATTAGGATGTGATTGGCTGTCCTAGCCACTACCCCATGCTTATAATCCTATGATCGTGGGGGTTGTTTATATAAGGGTTGCCATGACAACCGGACTGTCAGCTATATTATGCTGTTTTGGCAGGTAGAGTCAATAACCCTGATCTGGTAACAATCCGGTGTGGGGCTATCCTCAGTTTGTTTCATGTTTGTTCCATGCCTGTTTTGGTTGTATGATGCTTAGAGTACTTTAAAACTTTGTTAGTTCACATATGTTATGTTGTTTAATTGACACTAGGGAGTCGGGTTACCGGGTCGCCGTCTGATGATGTCAGTCGATGGGAGTGGCACCTCTGATTGCGGTTCGGTTCTGGAGCACTTGTGAGGGTTTATAAGGCACGATGGGGGTAAGTAAATGGTTGTTATTTTTGTTGGGGTCTGACGAAGGGGGTAACGCCCCAAAACATTACAAGAAATAAAGGTAAGGATTTGAAAATTCTGGCAAGTGCATCCTTTTCTCCACTACCTATACTATGATCTTGGAAGCACCCTGGGTGTTTGGTAACCGTGAGTGCTGGCCCTTTGCATACTTTTACACTTATAAATACATATGTGCACACACATATTAACATACATATTTAGACATGTATATATATGTATCTCTATGTTAAAGCCCTTTGCAGTGTTTTTTTCTAACACCTGAGACCTCATATCTTTGAGCCCTTATAACTTGTTTATGCATTTGTTTTTAGTAATGTTTATTATAAAGTGTTATTATGAGTGTAACTGTATTTTAAAAAGTATTTTTGATGTGTTTTGTGACACTTTTTATTCGAGTGTAACAGTTAACCAGTGCTCTGAGGTTGCGGTAGTCATTCTAGCGTAAATCAAGATTGCATTCACGTGTCTGCATTTATTTCAACTTGTAATACAAGCGGAATTCAACTTGCGTTCAAAACGCAGCGAAAACCCAATATTGTTTGCACACAAACAAAAGCGCTCTACTTGTAATCTAGCCTACAAAGTTACAAGTGGAGCGCTAATTTATTGCGTGCCCGTATACTGGCAAATTGCCGTTCGATAAATAACCAGCCATTACAAGTGGCTGCTTAATGCTACCGCTAGTAGTAACAATTAGCACTCCGAAAATTAACCAGGGATCAGATCTCTGGTTAGTTTTCAAAATGTCAGTGTAGTGTTTGTTTTGTATTAAAAATATATCTATATTTTTTTAAATAACTGCACAAAGCAGTTTTTATGGCTTAAAGTGAGGGGATGTGGGGTGTTAGGAAAAAAAAAACGGCATTTTGAAAAGTGCCTTTATGTAGCAGTCTATGGGACTGTGTGTTCCCTGTAAATATAGTACAGTATATGCTTATATACATATATATGTATGTGTTAATATGTGTATATACACATATTAACACATACATATATATATGTAAATATTGATACACATATATATTACATTTTGGTGCCCAATTCTGTGCGACTACCCCCTTCGCTGTGCTAGGTTCTAAGCCTTGTCTGGCGATATGAGAACAAGGCGCCCTTTGGAGCCTATGGAAAGACGCTCTTGTGAGCGCAAAGCTTCCCTGCAATGCACATTGCACTCAACTTGTAATACCAGCGCACCTTTGCGCTCGTTTGTATAACTGAGTGGAGTGCAAATATTGCGCTCGCGTAAGTGATATTTTGTGCTCCACGTGTAATCTGGCCAAATATCTTATTTGAAAACATAACATTATAAAAATGTTAAGCATGATGTAAATTATCTCGAAAAGGAAAACATTTGCGAAGGGTCTAGTGCCAGTAAATACTTGAAACTTCGCCCAGGAGACGGTGACAAATGCAAATTGCTAAAAAGTAAAAGGTTTGTGACAAAAATAAAAAAATAAAAAATCTAAAATAGGCTTTGTGTTTTTTTTCCTCTAGTATGCATAATGCTAAATCCGTACAGCAATAAATACCTAGAAACATACATATAAGCCATACAAATGCACAGTGTAAGACAGTAGGGGGGCGTGTGGGAGTTTTTTTTATGCCTCATAGTAAAACAAATATATTTGTACAAATGCTCCTCACCCTTTATTCATTTTTAATGTCTGACTGGTGTATGGAGGAACGTTAGTGACACCAAGTGGTACTTAGTCAAGTCTAGAAATGTCAGGTTAGCAGAGTACCATGAGTCTATCGAATGTGTCTACTGGGTATAAAACCCTCTCCTGTAATCACATTGTTACCGGCCATTAGCTATCACGGTTGCGTAGCTTCTCCATCAAATTCCTCTTTTCTAATTAGTACCTGGCAGACCACTTGGGAGCTTTTTAATATTCTACGATAGGTCAGAGCTTCCTGTAATACCTTATATAAGATGCAGGAAAATCCAGCCTACAAACTGTGATTAAATAGCCCCTAGCCGTCATGAAATTATTCATTAAATTCGGTTGCTGATGGATACAGCATTTCAGACTCTTGGTGTGGCTGCCCTGAATTTTATTACACAAATAATTAAAAAGTAATTGAGCCCCTGTGCCTGATTTAATACTGAGTAAGCATTTTCAATTACTATAAGTCCAGAACTTGTTTATGGTCTTAATTTTACCTGCTATAATGAAGATGTTTAGATAAAGAAAATATTTGAGGAGATAGCTATAGAGAAAGCAGTAAAAATACTTGGGGGAGATGGGAGAGTGTATAGCTTACAGTATATCTTTTATTTTATAACCTGTGCCGTGCTATCTCTCTCTGGTGTTGGGGGAGGGGACCTTGGAAGACTCCTGTGCAAGAGGAAGATAGGGCACAGCTTACAGCTTAATCTTTACTTTAGAAGTCATGCCAAGCCCCTATCTCTGGTGCTGGTGGCTGCGTAACTGGTGACCATGCTGTGCTAAGGAGAGGTGAAAAACAGGACTGGGATCACAATATAAATATTACTTTAAATGCAGGGGCAGACTGACAACCCATAAGGCCCCGGGGCCAAAAAAAGTTACGGGTCCCTAAGTACCTCCAACAGACCAGGTTTTTATTACAGCTGAACCAGTGCACTGGTGAAATAATCAGCTGATGGGTGAGACCAGGCTAAGTAACCATAACATCACAATGCGTTCGCTTGAGCACAATCAAACTTAACAATTGTCGGGTTAGGGTGACCTCAAAACTCTGGTTACACTCTTAATGACACTGGGGCATATGTATCAAGCTCCGTATGGAGCTTGATGCCCCGTATTTCTGGCGAGTCATCAGACTCGCCATAAACAGCAGTTATGAAGCAGCGGTCACAAAGACCGCTGCTTCATAACCTGTCCGCCTGCTCTGAGCAGGCGGACAGACATCGCAACAATACAACCTGATCCAGTATGATTGGGTTGATTGACAGCTCCCTGCTGGTGGCCTATTGGCCGTGAGTCTACAGGGGGTGCCGTTGCACCAGCAGCTCTTGTGAGATGCTGGTGCAGTGATGAATACGGTATTCAGCGAAGTCTGGCGGACCTGATCCGCACTGGCGGATCAGGTCCGCCAGACTTTCATAACTAGAGGCCACTGTGTGTACATCTTTTATCTGTTTATCTATCTATCTATCTCTCTGTATATATGTATATATACACACACACATGCCAGAGAGAGACAGCATATGTTTTACTTTTTAAGCCATGCCTGTTTGCACCAGGGAGAGCGCTAAGGTAACTATTAGTATTGATTCTTAATAAAGAGAGTGCACATAGGAAATGTGGGAAATAGATCACTTTTATGGACAACTTATGCTAAACAAATGATTATAAATTAGGAAATAGCTTAGATTGTTAATGGCTCGTTAGGTGCTAAATATGGCGTATTCACTGGCAGGGAAGATCACAGTCATCACACACAGGAAGAACTCTATCTCATCAGGTGCCAACACTTTGTACAATATGTTCATTTAAGCCTCATTTCCAAAGGAACAGTTCAGGTTCAACACTGTGATGATACCCAAAAGCAACCCAGACCCACATTTTCAGTCTGTATCTCTCTCTCTGTCTGGTGTTTGAGAGATAGTGGTGGCTTGGCCCAACTTCTACAGAATCACAGAACCCACTTTTTTACAAGACTGTGAACAACATATTAGCAAGCAGTGACAGAGTTACTTTTCTGCCATTTGTTTAAAAACATTATATTAATTAGTCATAATAAAGTTAGTTTCTTATAGCACTATGCAATACTGAAAGCCCATATTGTTTATGTTGTGCGTGGAACGGGAATGTAAACAAAGCCTTATTTCCAAGTCCTTAGCTGCCCTGCCTTAAAAACAAAGTTTTGATTAATTATTTGTACATGGAATCATTAAGTTTCCAATCCCTTACAATGCCCCAGCAACAGTCTTGTTTTTTAGGGGGTAGATACCAGGTGACTGTGCTGTGTCAGTGAAATGTAGAAGACATGACTCCTCTTACAGTGCATATCTTACTTTTATACCATGTCAGACCCATGTCAGTTACTGGTGTTGGACAGGAAAGTACCTGACCCACTGCTGTGCCAAACCACTAAGGTCTTAGCACATAAAGGTAGTGGCTTTTTTTACACCAGTTCTTTACGCAGTGGAGGTTCTAGAAAATATTTTTTTAGGGACAAACACCCCCCACTTATTTACAACACTTTCTGCAATTCACCTGATATGTAAATGAATGCACTCTCTAAAAAAAAAAAAATCAGGTTGTTCTGGTTATGTGTGCAGGACTTGGATGAAGACTCTTGATCGGCTATAATATTATCCAATCCTGAACTAATTAGAAAGAGAGGCTAATCCTCCTGCGCAGGGGCAGATAAGGACTGTAGCAACAACATATTTAGTGAAGCGCTAAAAATCGCTTTGAGGAAATCAATATTAGCTCTCCACCGAGTAATCCTAGTGCACGCCATTGTGCTCTGGTACTACAAGTTTAACTGCAATGCGAACACGAGCTCGCGTTCGCATTGCTGGGAAGCATTGCTCTCACAAGAGCGCACTTTCATAGGCTCCAATATATATGTATATGTATATTTATATATATATATATATAAAAGTATGTATATAAAAGTGTGTATATATATGTATATGATTATATACATATATATATATATATATATATATATATATATATGTGTGTTAAAATGTGTATATATTAACACATAAATATGTATGTATATAAGCATATACATATATATTTACAGGGAACACACAGTCCCTATAGACCGCAATGTAAAGGAACTTTTCAGTGCCATTTTTTTTCTAACACCCCACACCCACCAACTTTAAACCCTCATAACTGCTTATTCCAGTTATTTTATTAAAAAATAAAGATGCTACTATCTTTATTTTTTAATAAAATATATCACACTGTATTTTGGGGACATTTATAAAATTAACCAGGGATCTGATCTCTAGTTAATTGTGCTAATTGCTACCACAAGCTTGTGGTTGCAATAACAGCCACTAGTAATAGCTGGTTATTTATTGCGTGCCTGCAAACGGGCGACTTTACAACTTGCAGTCTAGCGCTTAATTTTTTACACTATAATGGTTATACCATATATTTAATTCCCTTTAAGTGCTGTCTCAGTGATGCACATTGTATTTCCTGTGCTCTCTATCCCTTGATGTATATTATATTGTTTTTCTGATAGTATTACAGGAGACACATTGGCTGTACATGTATTTCCTGAGTGTTTTCAGATACAGAGCCTTGTCTGCTACATTTTATTGCTAGAGAAATTCAGAAAAAGGTAAACAGGAGACATGTCTAAGGAAATAAATGATCTAATTAAGACAGGGCCTGGGTGGCAATGCGGGGACATCACACAGATATTAAATCAGAAGCTGCTTTTTCCTCGCTTGGTTACACACACTTGTCCTTGACAGAGTAGACAATATCATGCTATCTAGGTATACGTATGGCAGGATAATAGAATATTTCATAGCATGAGATACACAATAAGAATTGCATCAGACTGGATAAAAGGGTATAATAGTCTTTAACATTTGTTATTTTGTTTCCAAAATGTAGATTTTGAATTAAGAACCTAAAGGACCATCAAGTCTGTCCATACTTGTTCCTAAAGTGTAATTAGTTTTCAGAATAGCTTGATACATCATTTCCTTCGTTTTGGTCTGTACAACCTCTGTTGGACGTCTGTTCCATGAATCACCGTCACTTTTTCTAAAGTGTGGCCACAAATTACGTCTTAACCAACTACCCTCCAACTTTAGCTTATATAGGACCAGATTACAAGTGGAGCCCTAAATATCACTTTTTATAACCATCTTATATACATTTATATGTATGTGTTAATATGTGTATATACACATATTAACACATAAATATGCACACACCGGCCACTTTATTAGGTACACCTTGCTAGTACCGAGTTGAAATAAGGGGGCAGTCTGCAGAGGCTTAGATACAAGGTAATCACAGAGGTAAAAAGTGTATTAATATAACAGTGTTGGTTATGCAAAACTGGGGAATGTGTAATAAAGGGATTATCTTTCTTTTTAAACAACAACATTTCTGGAGTTGACTGTCCCTTTAATTCTTTTTGGCATAAATTCAACAAGGTGTTGGAAACTTTCCTCAGATATTTTGGTCCATATTGACATGATAGCATCACGCAGTTGCTGCAGATTTGTTGGCTGCACATCCATGACGCAAATCTTCTGTTCCACCACATCCCAAAGGTGCTCTATTGGATTGAGAGCTGGTGACTGTGGAGGCCATTGGAGTACAGAGAACTCATTGTCATGTTCAAGAAACCAGTTTGAGATTATTTGAGCATGGTGCATTATCCTGCTGGATGTAGCCATCAGAAGATGGGTACACCGTAGTCATAAAGAGAGGGACATGGTTAGCAGCAATACTCAGGTAGGCTGTGGCGTATAAACAATGTCCAGTTGGTACTAAGGGGCCCAAAGTGTACCAGGAAAATATCCCCAACACCACTACACCACCACCACCAGCCTGAACCGTTGATACAAGGCAGGATGGATCCATGTTGTTTACGCCAAATTCTGACCCTATCATCTGAATGTCGCAGCTGAAATCGAGACTCATCAAACCAGGCAACGTTTTTCTAATCTAATTTTGGTGAGCCTGTGCAAATTGTAGCCTCAGTTAGCTGATAGGAGTGGCACACGTGTTGTGTGTTTAGAGATGGTATTCTGCATACCTTGGTTGTAACGAGTCGTTATTTGAGTTACTGTTGCCTTTCTATTATCTCAAACCAGTCTGCCCATTCTCCTCTGACATCTGATATCAACAACACATTTTCATACACACAACTGCTGCTCACTGGATATTTTCTCTTTTTCGGACCATTCTCTGCAAACCCTAGAGATGGTTGTGCGTGAAAATCCCAGTAGATCAGCAGTTTTTAAAAAAACTCAGACCAGCACGTCTGGCACCAACAACCATGCCACGTTCAAAGTCATTTTAATCCCCTTTCTTCCCCATTCTGATGCTCGGTTTGAACTTCAGCAAGTCTTCTTCACCACGTCTAGATGCCTAAATACATTGAGTTGCTTTCATGTGATTGGCTGATTATCAATTTGTGTTACCAAGCAATTGAACAGGTGTACCTAATAAAGTGGCCGGTGAGTGTATATTTATATAAGCCTATACATATTTATTTAAAAATGCTGCAATCTCTGCGCGACTTACCCCTTTTGCTGCGCTAAGGTTCTGTGCTGTCTCTGAAGGCATCAGAACAAGGCTCCCATTGGAGCCTACGGAAGTGCTCTCTCGTGAGCGCAATGCTTTCTTGCAATGCGAACATGAGCTTGTGTTCGCATTGTGCTTAACTTGTAGCTAATTTGCGTGTGCTGGTATTACAAAATGAAGAGCTAATATCGCTTGTGCGCAAGCGGTATTTAGTGCTCCACTTGTAATCTGGCCCTTAGAGTTGTGTTTTTTTAATTTATTGAAAAATATTGATAAATGGGAAAACTACAATGATTACAGAGGGTCCAGCTGGATGTGTATATTTGGTGCTGAATATCTAATAGTATGCAAGTGTAGTTATCTTGTCTACTGAGCGTGGGTCTCCCTCATTGCTCTCCAGAGAACCAATCTAATACACGCTGCGAGGTTAATGAGCTTGGTTGCCGCTAGGTTTTAGGCTTCATGGTCACTCATTAAAGGGACAGTCAAGTCCAAAATAAACTTTGATTCAGATAGGGCAATTTTAAACAACTTTTCAATTTACTTTTATCACCAATATTGCTTTGTTCTCTTGATATTCTTAGTTGAAAGCTAAACCTAGGAGGTTATGCGAATTTCTTAGACCTTGAAGGCCGCCTCTAATCTAAATGTATTTTGACCGTTTTCACCACTAGAGGGCATTAGTTCATGTGTTTTATATAGATAACATTGACCTTATGCACGTGAATTTACCGAGGAGTGAGCACTGATTTGCATTTTAGCCAGTCTGTCAAAAGAACTGAAATAAGGGGGAACTCTGCAGAGGCTTAGATACAAGATAATTACAGAGGTAAAAACTGTATTATTATAACTGTGTTAGTTATGCAAAACTGGGGAATGGATAATTAAGGGATTATCTATCTTTTAAAACAACAAAAATTCTGGTGTTGACTGTCCCTTTAAAGTTGCAATAATCAAATGTCTCTAGTTATTAAAGGGACAGTTAAGTTGTTTTTATAGATGTGTATATCGTATGTCAGAAATAAAATGGACACTAAACTATAAAATGTGTTTCCCTGTGATGTGTTCCAAATGACCCGTTATGCCTACTGCAGAGTATTAAATGTGTGGTAAATGGTTCCTGCCTATTTTTGTATTTAAAATTGCTGTTTTGCTCATTAAAATCATGACCTGTTGTTCTTAAAGGGACATTAAACCCAAAATGTTTCTTTCATAATTCAATGAATGAACCAATCACACAAGGCATCTATGTGCTGCCACCAATCAGCAGCTACTGATCCTATCTAGATATCCTTTTCAGCAAAGGATATCAAAAGAATGAGCCAAATTAGATAATAGAAGTAAATTAGAAAGTTGTTTAAAATTGCATGCTCTTTCTAAATCATGAAAGAAAGAAAAATTGGGTTTCATATTCCTTTAAGGACATGCCCATATAAATGGACTGAGCCTGCAGGTAAAGCAGAACTGCTGATTATTATCTCTCTCTCCTACTCACCCCTGGCAGATTAAATATCAGTGCTGTTGTTCTCTGTTTACATTGCTTATCTATAGAGAAAACATTAGTAATTCATATTTGCAGTAGAGGTGATGGTTTCTACAGGCAAAAGTAGCTATTTCAAATTAACAAAATAAAGTTAAAGGATCAAGTAAATGCAGTCCAGTTGGTAAAATGGACCATTAGGGACACATTAAAGTGCAGTGCAATGCCCCTTTAAGCAGTGCAAACACAAAAGGTCTGCATACAGAATAAATGTTAAAAGCATTTAAAACTGTCCTTTTTTTTTAGCAAAATTTGTATTGTTTTGCAGTCTAGGGACACATCCCTTGAAAAAGTATCTTGAGTATAAGTATATAATCTCCTTTACTGTGGCCAAATAGAGAGAAATAGCAATGCACTCATGCACTATTCAAGCATCACTGTGTAGCTTGTTGCAGGGTCACATTTCTGTATCCAACAGGATAGACCCCAACCTGCACACATGTCTTTTATAGGTTTATGCCCCTTTAAATTGTAACTGTATTTCTCTATAAATTAATTTATTCCAATTGTTTAATTAATGAAAATAAAACAACATTGCTGCAACAGAGTGCTAAAGACACATGTATGCTTCTAAGCATACTACAGTATGCTCTCATGCAAAGGATAGCCAGACAAAAGAGGTTGATTTGAAAATATAATTATATATATATTCTGTCTAAATTGTTAAAGTTTAATTTTGGATTCCATGTCCCTTTAAAGGGGTATTAAAGTGATGGTAAATCCAAGCGTTTAACCATCACTAACGCTAGGATTTACCATCACTAAAAATCAAGGGGAGTTTAAGTGATCAGATCTTAAAAAAAAAAAAAAAAAAATGGGTGCCAAACTCATTCTTTCTGTGCTGTTCACTGCACTAAACTCAGCAGTTCCGGCCGCCCACGGCACATCGGTCACCTTCAATGAGGTGCCGTTTGCACCTCTGAACCAATAGCCGTGCGTGTTAAGTGACAGTGTTCTGTTTGCCAGCACGGCTATTGGTTTAGATGGGCATACGGCACCTCATTGGTAGAAAAGTGGGCGGCCGGAGCGCTGTGCAACGGCACAGAAAGGGTGAGTTTAGAACACTTTTTTTTTGTTTTGAGCTCATCAATGAAACTCCCCTTGAATTTTAGTAATGATAAATCCTAGGGTTTGTTAAACGCTTGGATTTACCATCACTTTAAATCTCACACATATATCAGCATTGCAAAAGAAATATTTAAAATAATTTATTTTGTCAGCCCAATTTACAGGGTTTTGCAAATCAAGAGCAGTTCTGTATGTTCCACTTAAAGCAAGTCTTCTTTGCTGTAGGCAGTGATTGAGATGTATGTAAATGAGCTTGTAATTTTAGCTAACCAATCACTGTGTAGAATGTTGCAGTTTCAGGTAAATTTCCTCAAACCTAAAGGGACAGGAATCAACATTAAACATCCATAATTAAAATAGAACATAATTTAAGATCATTTTCTGTTTACTTCTGTTATTAATTTTAGTTTGTTCTCTTGGTATACTTTGTTTTAAATAAAGAAAGCATAATGAACGACTGGGAGCTAGCTTGTGATTGCTGTGTACACACATGTGCCTTTTGTCATTGTCTCACCTGATGTGTTCTGCTAGCTTACAAAGTTATATGAAAACAATAAAATATAATAGAGCATTTTCCTTTTGTACTTGGTTGAGTCACTCCAACCTCAGTGGTCTATTCCTGATTTGCCAAGCCCTGCACATTTTAGTGAAGCGCTAATTTATTGCACGCATGCAAACGGCCAAATTTGCAGTTTGCTGGCACGCGATAAATAGTCAGCCATTACAAGTGGGTGGTTATTGCTACAGCGAGCTTGCGGTAGCAATTAGCGCTTATAAAATTAACCATTTTATAAATGTGCCCCAAATGCCCCCAAACTACAGTGTAATATACTTTATTAAAAAATAAAGATAGTAGCATCTTTACTTTTTAATAAAATGACTGCACTAGGCAGTATTTTGGGGGTAAACTTGACGGTGTGGGGTGTTTGAGGAAAAGAAAACGGCACTGAAAAGTACCTTTACATTGGGGTCTCTGGGAACGGTGTGTTTCCTGTAAATATACAGTATATATATATATATACACAATAAACACATAAATATATATGTACATATTCATAGACATATATATTCAAATTTGCTGCCCATCGCAGTGCGACTTACCCCCTTCACTGCGTTAGGTTCTCATGCCGTGTCTCACGACATGAGAACAAGGCTCCCATTGGAGCCTATGGAAGTGCGGTCTCGTGAGCATAATGCTTCCCAGCAGCGCAAACACAAGTTCGCACTCGCATTGCGCTAGTATTACTCAGTAGAGCACAAATATCGCTATTGCCAAGCGATATTTAGCATTCCACTTGTAATCCAGCCCTTTTTGTTTTTCTTTTGCAATTCAGTTCTTTGCTGATACGCACTGCGCATTTAATTAATTTCCGTTTAAAAGTCTGATAAGATTGTGCCAAAAAAAAAAGTGTATTTGTATCTCCTTTTAACTGGACACTTGTATAAATCAAACCTTCCCCTTCGTTCTTGTATAGAGGACAGAGCATAGTCAGGCAGAAAACTCAACTGATATAGCAAGAACATAGGATGTGAAGCATGCTGCTAAAATGGACATTTAATGTTTTCCTAATGGAAAATTTAATAAAATTAGGACGAGGTTGAAAACATCTGGTAAATGACGAGTATCGTCGCAGCTTGGGCTAATTTGTGAACAAGTTTTACGACCAGAGAAATGTAGATAATAGAAATTCAATTTGCGCTACATGCCAGAGATTTTAGCTCAGAGGAATGAGTTTTAGAAATTAGATTTTTTTTTTTTTTAAACATTGGATAAGAAAAAATAATAAACGTAGAATAAAGACTAAAGGCAAAATTATAAGTGAGGCAGCAAAAATTACTCACAGAACCCGATTATCTAAAGCTCTCTGGGCTGGTGAGATTCTATAAGAATGCTGCCAGTATTTCTATTTCCCTAGGGGAATTATCTAAAGCCCCTTTTTTACCCTGAAAACAGGGTGTCTCGCTCAGGAGTGTATACTGTATTTTCTTTCCTAAGATATGGTGAGTCCACAACATCATCAATTACTGTTGGAAATATCACTCCTGGCCAGCAGGAGGATAGCCAAGCTGTTAAGTATCAGTCCCCTTCCCACAAACCCCAGTCATTCTCTTTGCCTCTGTTAATGGAGGAGGTAAAGTTTTTGGTGTCTGAAGAAAATGCTTGGAATATTTGTGGCAAATGTTTTTTCTATGGGAGGTGTAAGGAATTGCATGTTTTCATGATCTTTAGCGTTGCGACATTTTATTGTTAATGGTACAGGAAGCCGTTTCATTTTTTTGGCACTTCTCTTCCGGTCTGAGGCGCGCTAGTGTGGCTTCACAGACCGGTCTCATGGGCGCATGGTCCATTCTCTGAGAGTATTTTCAGAGCGGTTGCAATTTACTCAGTAGAATCAAGGGATCCACAAGAAAGGCAGTTCCTCTCCTCCTAACAGGTAAGCACCGCAGTTTCAAGACTGAGGTGTAGGGGTGCATATAATTCTTGAGTTTAATCACAAACTTTATAAGTTTCAAATTTTAGAATGAGGGTTTTCTCCATTGGGGACACATTTGATTATTGGTTCTCTTTACAAAAAATGGTTTATTTTTTATTTTTTTATTTTCTGCATCATGGAGGATGCGGTTTCCGCTGACAAGTGTCCACTTTGTTTGAATAACTTAATTGTACTGCCCTTGCCTTTTTGTACCTCTTGCATAGACAGGACTTTAAAGGACAGGACAAATGAAAGACAAGCTCTTTACTACTGAGCCAACAGTCTCTCAGGATTGTCAGGGTGCCAGGAATCAGACTGAGACGAGAAGTGCAAAAATAATCACACCTTTATTAATGGCAAAAAATAATAAAAGTCTACAAGTCAAATAACAAGCCAGGAATCAAACCAGAGCTGGTAGTCAGACGAGCCGAGTCAGGAGCCAAAGCGAATAGTCAGACGAGCCGGAATCAGGAACAAGGCGAACAGCAGAGTGAGGAACAAGCCAGGGATCAGGAACCAGGAAGGACCTCAGACAGCCAGGTAATACACAGGAGCTCTCACAAACAGGTCTGATACAACGCAAAGGCAAAGCATACTGAACAGAGGCCCTTTAAATAATAAGTGATGACATCACAATTCTGAGACTGCATCCTGTCTCACATGGATGATGTAAACCAGACTGGCCATAAAAGGAAGTGCAGGGAATGAGCAGCATCCCCCACAATGCACCAGAGTTCAGCAAGAGAGGTAAGTAAAATGGCTGCCAGCAGCACATGGCAAACAAACAGGGAAAAAACCCTGACAGTACCCTCCCCTCAACGACCCCTCCCCCGCAGGAAGACAAAAGGCTTATTGGGGAAACGGGCATGGAAGGCACGGAGGAGGGCGGGAGCATGAACATCAGAGGAGGGAACCCATGAACGCTCCTCCAGACTGTAGCCCCTCCAATGAACCAAATACTGTACGCGGCCCCTGGACATACGAGAGTCAATAATGCTGCTGACCTCATACTCCTCATGGTTGTCAACAAAGATAGGATGGGGACGAGGCAACACAGTGGTAAATCGATTACAAACCAATGATTTCAAGAGGGAGACATGAAAAACATTGGAGATGCGCATTGCAGGAGGAAGGTCAAGAGCGTAGGCCACAGGATTGACCGTCAGAGTATTCGAAAAGGACCAACATAACAGGGAACCAGTTTATTGGAAGGCACACGAAGGTTAAAGTTGCGGGAGGACAGCCAAACTCTCTCACCAACCTGGTAGGAAGGCGCAGGCAGACGCCTATGATCAGCCTGGAACTTTTGGCTCTGCATAGAACGATGAAGGCAATCCTGAATCTGCACCCACATGGAATGGAGTTGCTGGAGATGCTCCTCGGGCAACAATGATGGTTGAAACTCATAATACGCCATGAACGGGTATAACTTGGAGGAAGGTAACAGTTCAGACCAATTATTGTGGTGATCTGAGACATAGCAATGGAGGAACTGTTCCAGAGCTTGATTAGACCGTTCCGCAGCCCCATTGGATTGAGGGTGATATGCCGAGGAGAAGGAGAGCTGGATCCCCATTTGTGCACAAAAGGAACGCCAAAATCTGGAGACAAACTGGCTACCCCGGTCGGACACTATCTTCTTGGGTAACCCATGTAAACGGAAGACCTCACTGGCAAAAATTGAAGCAAGCTCCTGAGCAGTAGGCAACTTCTTCAAGGGAATGCAATGTGACATTTTAGAAAAACGGTCAACCACCATAAGGATAACAGTATTGCCATTGGAAACAGGGAGCTCGACAATGAAGTCCGTGGAAAGATGTGTCCAAGGACGCTCACCATTAGCAATAGGTTGAAGAAGACCCACAGGAAGATGTCGAGGAGTCTTATTCTGTGCACAAACTGAGCAGGTGGCAACATACGCAGCAACATCAGAATGAAGACCTGGCCACCAGAATTGTCGAGTGACAGACCAAATCATTTGGTTCTTGCCTGGGTGACCTGCGGCTTTAGGATAGTGGTAAGTGTGCAAAAGTTTAATCCGAAGATTCTCAGGAACAAAACACTTACCACTAGGTTTCTTAGGAGGTGCATTGGTTTGTGCAGCCAGGATCTCCTCCCCCAAGGGAGAAGTCAAATTAGTACGTATGGTAGCCAAAATATGGTCAGGAGGTATAACTGAAGTAGGTACAGACTCCTCCTTGGACAGAGGTGAAAATTGTCGAGAGAGGGCATCAGCCCTAACATTCTTACTACCAGGCAGGTAGGAGACCACATAATTAAACCGAGACAAAAATAGCGCCCATCTGGCCTGTCGGGGCGACAAACGTTTTGCTTCAGATAGATAAGTTAAATTCTTGTGGTCAGTAAGAATGAGCACTGGCATGCTAGTACCCTCGAGAAGATGCCTCCATTCCTTAAGTGCCAAAATTATGGCCAGTAATTCCCTTTCACCAATTTCATAATTACACTCCGCTGGAGACAATTTCTTAGAGAAGAAACCACACGGATGCAAGGAACCGTCAGGCGTAGGACGTTGAGACAAGAGGGCACCTACTCCAGTCTCAGACGCATCGACCTCAAGAACGAAAGGCAGGACAGGATTAGGATGAGCCAGAACTGGAGCGGCAGCAAAGGCAGTCTTAAGACTATCATAGGCCTTAATGGCAGTAGTTGACCAATGGAGTGGATCATTCTCTTTACGGGTCATGTCTGTGATAGGTTTGACCAAGGAAGAAAAGTTTTAAATAAACTTCCTATAGTAATTGGCGAACCCCAAAAAATGTTGAATAGACCAAAGACCAACTGGGCGAGGCCACTGCACAACTGCAGATAACTTGTCAGGATCCATGAAGAACCCTGCAATGGAGATAACATAACCTAGGAAGGTTACTTGAGTCTGATGGAACTCACATTTTTCGAGTTTACAAAACAGGCCGTTCTCTCGTAGTCTCTGAAGAACCTGTGAAACATCAGAACGATGAGCCTCAAGTGTGGGTGAGTGTATGAGGATGTTGTCTAAGTACACCACGACACACTGTTGCAACATATCTCGTAGGACATCATTAATAAATTCCTGGAAAACAGCAGGAGCATTACATAGGCCAAAGGGCATTACAAAATACTCATAATGCCCGCTCCTGGTGTTAAACGCTGTTTTCCATTCGTGGCCCTCCTTGATCCTAACGAGATTGTACGCTCCTCTCAAATCAAGTTTAGTAAAAACCGTAGCTCCCTTGAGGCGGTCAAAGAGTTCCGTAATGAGCAGAATAGGGTAAGCATTCTTAATGGTAAGACGATTAAGACCCCTATAATCGATGCATGGTCTTAACTCGCCAACCTTTTTCTTCACAAAGAAGAAGCCAGCCCCTGCAGGAGAGCAGGATTTGCGGATGATCCCCCGCGACAGAGCATCGGCAACATACTCCTCCATAGCACAATTCTCTGCAACAGACAGAGGGTAAACCCGACCCCGAGGAGGAATGGCACCGTGTTGCAGGTCTATGGTACAATCGTAAAACCGGTGAGGAGGCAACGTACCGGCACGCACCTTGTCAAAAATGTCTAGGAACTCTCGGTACTCCTCAGGCAATTGAGATACAGAAGAAGTGCACAAGACTTTAACTTGTTTCCGAAGACAAGTGGAAATACATTTCGGACCTGCGCCAGTCGAGACTGGGATTGTGCTTTTGGAGCCAGGGATAACCCAGAACAACCGGAAAATGCAGAGAGTTTATCACCTGGAACTGGAGGGTTTCAAAATGGAGAGCCCCAACAGCCATGGACAACGGAGTGGTTTCGTGAGTAACGAGTGCGGGCTGAAGGGGCCTACCATCAATGGCCAATAGCAAGTGGAACAGACTGAGGCAAAACAGGAATGGAGTGCTTAGATACAAAAGCACTGTCAATAAAATAGCCCGCAGCACCGGAGTCAACAAGAGCCTGGGTGACTATGGAGGAGTCCACCCAGGAAAGGACAACCGTGACCAAAGGTTTCTCCTTAAGCGGTTCCGGGGACGAGGATAAACCACCCAAGGTCTGCCCCCGACAGGACCTTAGGTGTTAGCATTTCCCGGCCGTGTAGGACAAGACTTCAAAAGATGGCCCTGTAACCCACAATAGAGGCAGAGCCCCTCCCTCCTCCTAACGGCCCCCCCCCCCCGCCCGGAGAGACGCGTGAATCCCAACTGCATCGGCTCAGCAGTACCTGGTGACTCGGGACCAGGAGGCATGGGGGGAGAGGGAGGCATGGGTGGGAACGAACACGTAGGAGACAACGGAACAGGAGGCTTCCTCAAAGCGCTCCTTGAAAAAAGGGCCTCTCTCTGAGTCTGATGTCAATTAGGATAAAAAAAGACACCAATGCCTCGAGATCCTCTGGTAAATCTCTGGCAGCAACTTTGTCTTTAATCACATCAGAGAGCCCATGAAAGAAGGCGGCAACAAGGGCTTCATTGTTCCAACCTACCTCTGCGGCAAGTGTACGGAACTCAATACCATACTGAGCAACAGATCTTGTACCTTGCTGAATGGACATGAGTCGTTTAGCAGCAGAGGAGGAGCGAGCCGGAACATCAAATACCCTTCGAAAGGAGGCCACAAATTCAGGGTAATTTGAAATCACAGGTTTATTAGTCTCCCACAAGGGATTAGCCCAGGCAAGAGCTGTGTCAGAGAGTAACGAGATGAGAAATCCCACCTTAGCTCTGTTAGAGGGAAACGCCTGAGGTAACATTTCAAAGTAAATGCCCACCTGGTTCAAAAACCCTCTGCACTGAATAGGATCGCCTCCATATCGCTGAGGTAGAGGTGCAGAACCGGACATACTCCTAATAGGACTAGGTGAAGCAGCGGAAACAGGAGCAGCCATAACTTGCGGGGCACTTTGATCCAAATGTGCAGTGCGAGTTAGCAGGGCTTGCAGGGCTAGTGCAAATTGATCCAAGCGGTGATCCTGTACATCCATCCTGGAAATGATGGTAGGTAAAGGTGGATAATTAGCACTATCAGGATTCATGGCCTTTGTGTAATGTCAGGGTGCCAGGAATCAGACTGAGACGAGAAGTGCAAAAATAATCACACCTTTATTAATGGCAAAAAATAATAAAAGTCCACAAGTCAAATAACAAGCCAGGAATAAAAACTAGAGCTGGTAGTTAGACGAGCCGAGTCAGGAGCCAAAGCAAATAGTCAGACAAGCCAGAATCAGGAACAAGGCAAACAGCAGAGTCAGGAACAAGCCAGGGATCAAGAACCAGGAAGGACGTCAGACAGCCAGGTAATACACAGGAGCTCTCACAAACAGGTCTGATACAACGCAAAAGCAAAGCATACTGAACAGAGGCCCTTTAAATAATAAGTGATGACATCACAATTCTGAGACTGCATCCTGTCTCACATGGATGATGTAAACCAGACTGGCCATAAAAGGAAGTGCAGGGAATGAGCAGCATCCCCCACAATGCACCAGAGTTCAGCAAGAGAGGTAAGTAAAATGGCTGCCAGCAGCACATGGCAAACAAACAGGGAAAAAACCCTGACAAGGATGATGCTGTTCAGGCAATGCCCCAGTTTTCTTCTCAAACGTCCCAAGCCTTAACGGCATCACAAGCAGTGCCCTGCGGTTCCTCTCAATCTCCTGGAGGAGTTTATTTGCAAGCTGAAATTGCTACCCAGGTTTCCGCTGCCGTATCTGCGGCATTAGCTGCCATTCCCATGCTACAGGAAAAACACAAGAGGAAATGTAAAGATTCAGATAGTAGGGTTTCTGCTCCAACGTCAGCTACCCTAGTTGCCCTTTCTTATAAGTCTGATGAGGGGGATACATCAGTAGGATTCAGACAGTATTATTCCTTCTTCTGATGCTTAAATTGTATCCTTTAGATTTAAGCTTGAACACCTGCGTGTATTGTTAAGGGAGGTTTTGGCTACCTTAGACAACTTTGATACTCCTGTCGCTGTCAACCCTAGGAAATCTAGTAAACTTAATAAATACTTTGATGTTCCTTCCTCTGTGGAGGTGTTTTCTGTGCCTGACCGTGCCACAGAGATTATAGCACGGGAATTGGAGAAGCCTGGGATTCCTTTTTCTCTGTCTCCTGTCTTTAAAAATATGTTTCCTGTTGCTGACTCTATTAAGGAGTCATGGCAAACGTTGTCTAAAGTAGAAGGAACTACTATTCCTATTGAGGATAGCTGCTCTTTTAAAGGGACAGTCTAGTCCAAAATAAACTTTCATGGTTCAGATAGGGCATGTCATTTTAAACAATTTTCCATTTTACTTTTATCACCAATTTTGCATTGTTCTCTTGGTATTCTTAGTTGAAGGCTAAACCTAGGAGGTTTCATATGCTAATTTCTAAGCCATCGAAGGCTGCCTCTTCTCTCAGGGCATTTTGACTGTTTTTCACCACTAGAGGGTGTTAGTTCACGTGTGTCATATAGATAACACTTTGCTCACGCACGTGAAGTTCCGGGGAGCCAGCACTGATTGGCTAAAATGCAAGTCTTTCAAAAGAACTGAAATAAGGGGGCAGTTTGCAGAAGCTTAGATACAAGATAATCACAGAGGTAAAATGTGTATTTATATAACTGTGTTGGTTGTGCAAAACTAGGGAATGGGCAATACAGGGATTATCTATCTTTTAAAATAATACAAATTCTGGTGTAGACTGTCCCTTTAAGGATCCAATGGACAAAAATCTGGAGGCTTATTTGAAAAGAATGTATGTTCATCAAGGTCGTCAATGGCAACCTGCAGTGTGTATTGCCACTGTGACAAGTGCAGCAGCCTATTAGTTTGATGCCTTGTCTTAGTCTATTCAGGAGGAGACTCCCTTAGAGGAGATACAAGACAGGATTATGGCTCTTAAGCTAGCCAATTCTTTTATTACTGATGTTTCCATGCAAGTTATCAAATTGGGAGCCAAAATATCTGGTTTTGCTGTGTTAGCATCCAGAGCTTTGTGGCTGAAATCTTGGTCAGTCGATGTTTCATCTAAGTCTAAGTTTTTGGCGATTCCTTACAAGGGTAAGACCCTGTTTGGGCCTGGTCACACAGAAATCATTTTTGATATAACGGGTGGAACAGGGTCTTTTCTTCCCCAAGACAAGAAGAATAGACTGAAAGGGAATCAGAGTTTATAATAGGAATAAATTAGAAAGTTTCTAAAAATTGCTGCTCTATCTGAATTATGAAAGAAAAAATTTGGGATTCGTATCTCTTTAAAAACATCTCCAATTAAAAGCTCAACACATTATATCAGTCCTAGCTATCTTTCTCAACAACAGTGCAAAAGGCATCAAAAATAGCTATATTTTATAAATAAATGTTAACAAGTTCAAGTCAATGCAATGAAGTTGGGACAGACTTGTATATTTAATTCATCAGTTGTAATGAAGTGCACTATAACTTATTTGTTTCTAATGACACGGCGAGTCCACGGATCATCATCAATTACTGTTGGGAATATAACTCCTGGCCAGCAGGAGGAGGCAAAGGGCACCACAGCAAAGCTGATAAATATCACTTCCTACCCACAATCCCCCAGTCATTCTCTTTGCTCTAGTTCAAGGAGGAAGTAAAGTTTAGGTGTCTAAAGAAAAAGGATTATTTCATTTCAATCAAGAATTTATTATTTTCAGAGTAGGTTTACTCTAATGTTTTTTTCAGGGTATAGCTTTACTCCACGTTAGTTTCTTCAGTAGTGCAGTGGTGGCTTTAAAGCAGTTAGGAACTTGTAAGGTGGGCCTTGCTGCATTTTCCTAACATATTTGCTTCCCTAGTACAGAAAGCCAGAGTAAGTGTAGTCTGATTTCTCTTCTTTTCACAGGCCTCTGTAAAGAGCAGCTTCCTTCCACGCCAGGTGAGCTGTCCTCCTGCCGGACGGCTAGATGCAGGTAAGTGCCTTTTATCTTCTAAGGATGGGAGATGGTGCACTTTAAACTGCAGACATTATTAACAAGTTCAAGTCAATGCAATGAAGTTGGCACAGACCTGTAATTCATCAGTTGTAATGAAGTGCACTATAACTATAACTCCTGGCCAGCAGGAGGAGGCAAAGAGCACCACAGCAAAGCTGATAAATATCACTTCCTACCCACAATCCCCCAGTCATTCTCTTTGCCTCTAGTGCAAGGAGGAAGTAAAGTTTAGGTGTCTAAAGAAAAAGGATTATTTCATTTCAATCAAGAATTTATTATTTTCAGAGTAGGTTTACTCTAATGTTTTTTTCAGGGTATAGCTTTACTCCACGTTAGTTTCTTCAGTAGGGCAGTGGTGGCTTTAAAGCAGTTAGGAACTTGTAAGGTGGGCCTTGCTGCATTTTCCTAACATATTTGCTTCCCTAGTACAGAAAGCCTGAGTAAGTTTAGTCTGATTTCTCTTCTTTTCACAGGCCTCTGTAAAGAGCAGCTTCCTTCCTCGCCGGGTGAGCTGTCCTCCTGCCGGACGGCTAGATGCAGTTAAGTGCCTTTTATCTTCTAAGGATGGGAGATGGTGCACTTTAAACTGCAGACATTATTTGGGATAGTATATATCCTTGCTAGGATATCTATTATGGCAGGGTTCAGGCACTCAGAGTGGCATTGAGAGACGGTTTACCCTTTATTGGTTCTGAAAAGGTTAAACAGGAATATTGGGGCTCTATTTGTACTTTGAGTTTCCTTTTCACATTATTTATGCAATTTATTGGTCCCTGCAGGGGTGATTTTGCGGCACAGCTATAGATACGCAGCGAGTGCTCCTTGTGTAACTTGTCATGGCGGTTGGAAGCACACGTTTAATTAAAAGCACAGTTTTCTCCTGAAGCTGACTTTCGGTTTGCACTTATTGCCTTCCGCTCCTAGAGTAAGGTTAAATCGACTTTTGTAGCGGTGTTGTTGGGTAGCATGCTGTTCTGATTGACCGGGAGGTTTAGTTGAGCACTCTGCGCGCCTTTCAGATGTCTCCACCTTTCTTCTTAGTTTCTTGCGGAGTGGCGCCATTCTGCAGTTTTCTGATGTTAAGTCACGTGACGCCGCATTATCCGTCTGAGAACGGGGGGGCTGGGGTTCAAGGGGTCCTGTTAATCCAACATAGCCTATAATCTCCCTGATGCAATGAGTAACCATAACTGATATTTATCAGCTGCCTTTAACTGGTTAAGCACTTTAAGCCCCTTTGGGGTTTATAAATACATGTCACAGGGGGTATACAATCAGTGCCATGTATGTTTGAAGCTGAATGTTATTATAGCTTTCTCAGGACTTCCTTAAAGTGACAGTGTATATATATATATATATATATATATATATATTATTTTGCAATTGATATCGGTTAAAGTGGCAGCACATCTTTTAAAGTGTTTGGTGTGCTTGTTTGTGAATTTGTCCACAGAGGGAGTGATTCTACACCTATGGATTCACTTCTGCTTGTATTTTCAGATTTGATTTCTCCTATTTTTATGAGAACTATTTATTTTTATCTTGAGTTCCATGTCTCTCAGGAGAGGCTATTTAGGCAATGCCGCAGTTTTCTCCTTAAGCGTCCCAAGCCTTCATGGCTTCACATGCAGTGCCCTGCGGTTCCTCTCAATCTCCTAGGGTAGTTATTTGCAGCAGATTATTCTGCTCAGGTATCTGTGTTGTATCTGTGGCATGATCTGCTTTTCCTATATTGAAAGAAATTCACAAGTGGAACATTAGAGAGTCAGATGGTAAAGTTTCTGTTCCGCCTACTGCTATTTGGGTGGCTCTTTCTCATAGGTCTGATGAGGAAAATGCTTGTAGACAGTATAATTCCTTCTTCTGATGTTGAGGTGGTATCCTTCAGATTAGTGCCTAATACCTTGTGTATTGTTAAGGAAGTTTTGGTTACCTTGGAAGACTCTGATAGTTTGCCGTTGTCAAGCCTCTGCAGATGTTTCATCTAAGTCCAAGCTTTTGGTCATTCCCTACAAAGGGTAAAACATTGCTTGGTCTGGGCTTGGCTGAAGTAATTGCAGATATTACAGGAGGAAAATTACTTTTCTTCCCACAGGATAAGAGGAATAAACAGAAAGGGCAAGTAATTTTTGTACCTTTCAAAACTTTAGAGGTAAGCCTTCCCTCTCTCTTCCAAGCAGGATCAGTCCAAGCCTTCCTGAAAGCTCAATCAGTCTTGGAACAAGGGGAAGCAATCTAAGAAGCCTGCAAATGATTCAAGGTCAGCATGAAGGGCTTGCCCCAGATCCGGGAGCGGCTCCTGTAGGGTACAGACTTTCTCAATTCGCTCAAGCCTGGGTTCGGGATGTTCCGGATCACTGGGTGGTGGACATTGTACCCCAGGGGTACAAATTAGAGTTCAAGACTTTTCCTCCCAGAGGCAGGTTTCTACTCTCAAGATTATCTGTAGACCAGATAAAAAGAGAGGCGTTCTTACATTGTGTCCAGGATCTGTCCGTCCTGGGAGTAATAGTTCCAGTTCCACAACAGGAACAGGGTCTGGGATTCTAT
This sequence comes from Bombina bombina, assembly GCF_027579735.1. NCBI lineage: Eukaryota > Metazoa > Chordata > Amphibia > Anura > Bombinatoridae > Bombina > Bombina bombina. The sequence goes on along the minus strand of NC_069505.1, from coordinate 480,428,041 downwards.
TACAATCTGTTCGTGGCTCCCAAAAATGAAGGGACCTTCAGGCCAATTTTAGATCTGAAATGTCTAAACAAGTTTCGCAAAGTATCATCCTTCAAGATGGAAACTATACGTTCCATTCTTCCCTTGGTCCAAGAGAGTCAGTTCATGACGGCCATATACCTAAAGGATGTGTACCTTCATGTTTCCATCCACAAGGATCATAACAAGTTTCTGAGATTCACTTTTCTAAACAAGCACTTTCAGTTTGTGGCCCTTCCATTCGGCCTGGCCACAGCTCCCAGAATCTTCTCAAAGGTCCTGGGAGCTCTGTTGGCAGTGACCTGGTCTCGGGGCATTGCAGTGGCACCCTATCTGGATGTCATTCTAGTTCAGGCGCTGTCTTTTCAACAAGCAAACTCTCATACGGAGATCTTGTTGTCTTTTCTTCGCTCCCACAGATGGAAGGTGAATCTGAGAAAAAGTTCTCTGATTTCAGCTACAAGGGTAGTGTTCTTGGGGACCATAATAGATTCCTTATCAATGAAGATATTTGACAGAGGCTAGAAAGTCAAATATTTTCAACTCTTGTCTTGCCCTTCAGTCCTCTCCACGGCCGTCAGTGTCTCAGTTTATGGAGGTAATTGGTCTGATGGTAGCATCCATGGAAATCATCCCATTCGCTTGGTTCCATCTCGGGGCTCTGCAGCTATGCATGCTAAGACTATGGAATGGGGACTTGTGGATCTGTCTCCATGAATAGATCTGGATCAGGCATCAAAAGACTCTCTTCTGTGGTGGTTGTCTCAGGATCACCTTTCCCAGGGAGCTTGCTTCCGCAGACCTTAATGGGTATTTGTGACCACGGATGCCAGCCTGCTGGGTTGGAGAGCAGTCTGGTGCTTGCTGAAGGCCCAGGGTCTATGGACTCGGGAGGAGTCAGATCTCCCCTTAAACATCCTAGAGCTTAGAGCGATATACAATGCTCTTCTGGCCTGGCCTCAGTTAGCTTTAGCCCGGTTTATCAGATTCCAGTCGGACAACATAACATCGGTAGCACACATCATCCACCAGGGAGGAACTCGGAGTTCCTTGGTCATGACAAAGATGGCCCAAATTATTCGGTGGGCGGAGACCCACATCTGCTGTCTATCTGCGAACTACATCTCAGGAGTGGACAATTGGGAAGCAGATTTTCTGAGCCAACAGACTTCTCATCCCGGGGAGTGGGAACTCCATCCAGATGTGTTTTCCAGCTTGATTCTCAAAATGGGGCGGCCGGAGTTGGATCTCATGGCATCTCGGCAGAATGCCATGCTCTTGAAGTACGGTTCAAGGTCAAGGGATCCACAGGCCGTCCTGATAGATGCTCTGGAAGTCCCTTGGAATTTCAGTCTAGCATACCTGTTTCCCCCGTTCGCTCTCCTTCCACGAGTTATTACTCGGATCAAGCAGAAGAGGGCATTGGTGATGCTCATAGCTCTGGCATGGCCTCTCAGGATCTGATATGCAGACCTAGTGGAAATGTCATCTATTCCACCTTGAAGACTACCTCTGAGGAAGGACCTTTTTCTTCAGGGTCCCTTCCTTCATACAAATCTAATTTCTCTGAAGCCGACTGCTTGGAAATGGTATACTTAATTTTATCTAAGCGTGGGTTCTCAGAGTCGGTCATTGAGACTTTGATTCAGGCTCGTAAGCCGGTGACCAGAAAAATTTATCATAAAATATGGCGCAAATATCTGTATTGTTGTGAATCCAGAGGCTACTCTTGGAGTAGAGTCAGGATTCCTAGATTTTGTCCTTTCTCCAGGAGGGCCTGGAGAAGGGTTTGGCGAGTACTCTGAAAGGTCAAATTTTTGCATTGTCTATTTTGATGCATAAGTGGCTGGTGGATGTGCCAAATGTGCAATCCTTTTGTCAGGCCTTGGTCAGAATCAGGCCTGTGTTTAAACCTGTTACTCCTCCCTGGAGTCTTAACCTTGTTCTTAAGGTTTTCAGCAGGCTCCGTTTGAGCCTATGCATTCCTTAGATATTAAGTTGTTATCTTGTTGCTATTTCGTCTGCTCAGAGAGTTTCGGAACTCTCAGTGCTGCAGTGTGATCCCCGTATCTTATCTTATCTTTCTTTCTGATAAGGTGGTTCTGCTTACTAAGCTTGGTTTCCTGCCTATGGTTGTTTCGGTCAGGAATATTAATCAGGAAATTGTTGTTCCTTCTTTGTGTCCTAACCCTTCTTCCCCTAAGGAGCATTTTACGCAATGTAAGGAAGAAGTCTCTTCTCCACAGTGTTCCTAGACACCATGTACAGGCACACTTTGGTGAACCATGCAGTTTCAAGATTACACCCATTGAACATATTCCATCATCACATAGATACAACAGATATACCAAGTTAAGACAGAAACATTCTGGATTATCAAGTTTCTGTCCCTTTTTCCAACAGGTATAAATGAGGTTATTGACTCTGCTGCCTTCTATTGAGGTTTTTTGCTGTACCCGGAGTTGTTCTCTGCATACATTATTGTTTTTATACTGTCCATAGTGCATTACCAGGCGCATTAAAAACATTCTTCACACTTGACCCCTATAAGTTCATATTAATCTCTTTTTTTATTATTTTATAATATTAATTATAAATTTCAATTTTTATTTATTATTTTTTATTTGACTTCATTAGTTTAGTATCCACTCCTCATTTATTACATTCCATATGGTTATCTTTTATTATTTGTTTTATTTGACATCAAATATTTGTTTGTATATATTATAGAAGTTCGAGGACTCTCACTATTGTGTGTGCTTATCTAGACCTATAGTCCTAAGTCTAATAAGAAACGGCTTAAGCCATCTTTATTTTCATCTTATTATTATTTGTTGGCTATTATCATGCCATGACTGTTCACCTCTTACGCCCAACATTAGTTGTCTGATGCACCGCTAAAGTAGCACGTTTAGAGTAGTTTTCACTACTATTAATAACATAGGTGACACTATCGTCACAAATAGTTACTAGTAATAGTCACATTACCACTTTACATTTTAAAGTAATATATCAATACACTAACATCATTTTATGATTTTTATCTAGCACTGATCACAGCTGTTATCCGATCCCCTCTCCTAGTTTTGACAGCGCTAACTTATCTCCACGTCACGACGATATGGGCTCCAATCAGTTAGCTGTTTTCACTAAGGGGTGTAACTTCTAACCCCTTTTTTCTTTCTTATGTCCTATGATTGGCCAAATATCGGCAGTCACATTGCCACCCCTTCACACACCCACGGTGATATGTCAAGTTTCCACACACTCACGGAGTGCATAACTTTCAACTTTCATATCAATATATTTGAGGTAGTTAACTTCCTATTTTTAATTTGATTTATATATATATCTTTTTATTTAGGGGGTCAATACTTCAATTTAATTTGGTTGTCATGAATTTTGGATGACATGTACTTCAGATATATTAATTTTTATTTTATTATTTTTTCCCCCTTTTTTCTATATAATCATATATAATTCTCTTTGAAATCTATGATACAATGATGTATGCAGTTTCCAGCAAAGGGTTAATTTGCTGGGAATTTGCTCTTGTAGGAGTGGTTTCCCAGGTGTATGCATTGATTGTTTTCTCACTTGTGCTTGTGATTAATAGGGCTTGTATATTTATAGGCACTTTTTAGCTTGTATTTTATGCCTTATGAAACAGTGTTTTGATACACTGAGAAACACGTTGCATTAAGGTAAGGTTGGCTGCTAGCATATCCCACCTTAGGGTTCCATTGCATTTTATTATTTCCTTTTTAATAAACTTGTTTTTATCATTATCATATTTATTGGAACCTTTAATATAGCCCCTTATACTAATCACTCCCACTGGGAGCTTACAGCTGCAGAGACTGCTTTCTCTCGATTGTTGCAGTTCATTACAAGGGTTTTGCTGTTCCTGAGTTCCAGAGCTTTGGCCTATAGATGTGACCAGTAAGCTGGGTTGCTGCCAACTACCCAGCCTGTTCCTAATAGCACTGTCTGAGTGCTCCTCTCAAATGTGAGTACCCTGTATAGGGTTTTTTATCTATATACTAATATATTATACTACTGGCACACACAGGCGCCCCTTCTGTTTTATTTGCCTATCTAGACTTCTTGCGACCCCTTCTTCTGGTTATTCAAGACTGAACAGTGAGCTGGGTTGCTGCAAAATATCCAGCCTGTATCCAATAGCACTGTCTGAGTGCTCCTCACAAATGTGAGTACCATGATTAGGATTATATCTGGTTCTTGTCATTAGTGTTATTGGTACACACATGCGCCTCTCTTGTTCTTTATATCCATCTAGAGATTCCCCTAAGGAGCATCTGGATGTTGTGTGTGCGCTGAAATTCTATCTACAAGCGACTAAGGACTTTCGTCAGTCTCCTGCTTTGTTTGTTTGTTTCTCTGGGAAATGTAAGGGTCAGAAAGCTACTGCTACTTCTCTTTTGGTTGAAGAGTATTATTCATTTGGCTTATGAGACTGCTGGACAGCAACCTCCTGAGAGTATCACAGCTCATTCCACGAGGGCTGTTTCTTCTTCCTGGGCCTTCAAAAATGAGGCTTCTGTGGAATAGATTTGCAAGGCTGCTATTTGGTCTTCTTTGCATACTTTTTCTAAATTCTATAAATTTGATACTTTGTCTCAGTTGAGGCTTCTTTTGGGAGAAAGGTTTTGCAAGCAGTGGTGCCTTCTGTTTAGGTTCCCTGTCTTGTCCCTCCCTTATTATCCGTGTCCTCTAGCTTGGGTATTGATTCCCAACAGTAATTGATGATGATCTGTGGACTCACTGTGTCATTAGAAAGAAAACGAAATTGATGCTTACCTGAAAAAGTTTCTTTCTTTCTTGACACGGTGAGTCCTACGGCCCGCCCTGTATTTTTCAGACAGGTTTTTTTTATATAAACCTCAGGCACCTCTGCACCTTGTGTTACTTCCTTTCTCTCCTTTCTTTTGGTCGAATGACTGGGGGATTGTGGGTAGGAAGTGATATTTATCAGTTTTGCTGTGGTGCTCTTTACCTCCTCCTGCTGGCCAGAAGTGATATTCCCAACAGTAATTGATGATGATCTGTGGACTCACCATCTCAAGAAATAAATAAATACATTTATCAGGTAAGCATAAATTTAGTTTTTTATTGTAGAAATGCAATTAAAATTCCCAGCTCTCCATCGCCGACTTCAAAAGTCAATGTTTCTGTGAGCTAACAGTTTGAACTGTTCTCCAATCAGTGCTGATATCATTTTTTGGAGTTTAACTTTCATTTAATGCTTTTAGCTGATGGGCGTCTCACTTTTGGTATTAGAATCCATCTTTAACTCATGCATACAATATTTTGACATTTTATTGAGTGTCTGATGTTTCCATGGCAGCAACTCATCAGAAGAAAACTTGTTTGGCAGGTGAGAAAAAATTAGACAGCAAAAGAATCTTCCATCCACTCCCCTTAAGAAGATTTCACTTTTTTTGCAAGTCAGACAGGCTCAAATTCAATTTCACTTCCACATGAGATATATTATTAAACAAAGTGGCTGCAGATTTTGCAGACACACAAGTAGGAGAGGAAGACAGATTGAAGAAATTGAGAGTACTTGAAATATTTATTAACATTCCAACTTCCCCTAGAGATCACTTTTCTATTGCTGAGTTTATATATATATATATATATATATATACACACATATACACATACACACACACATATATACATATAGGGAAAAGGTCATGATAGGTGTTTGTCTAAAAGATTGATTTCTGTCCCTGCTGCAGTTAGGTGTACTGTACCTTTAAGGAGACCTAGAAGATCAGTAAGGTCTTAATATCTATATCAGCTCTGTGTTTGTAACATGAGGTTGTTTGTGTATTTAGTTAACTCCTCTTGCGCTGGCAATTACTATTTGGATATACTCGTTTGATTTCTGCTTCCCCTGACTGTGCTTCTTTTAACCCATAGGGGCCGATTTATCAATGCTTCAACTTATAATATGCTGGAATTCCACGTCAAATTAGACGCCAAGTTGATCTGCTATAGATAACACAGCGTCAACATTGTAAAATGTAGAACAGTCCGACGAAACATTCGCTCCCGCGAGATCACTTTGATGAAAATTGATGCTTGCATTATTTGAGCATATCACTGGTAATCTGCTCTCACATACGACTTTATGTGCCCAAATTAGAAATGTATTAACCATTCAACAGCTACGCTCGCGCCTATTCTGACGCAGCTTACCTAACTTTAGATCTGCCACCTTTAATCACGCGAATGCCATAGAAATCAATGGGATGTTACGGTTTTAGAAAAGGGTGTGTGTGATAACACAGGTTGAATTTGATGCTTTTTTTGTCGCAAACAGTCATTAGCATGAATTAGCATTAATAATCCTTTGAAAAAATTAAAACATGAGATAAGCATATCATGATTTTTAGAAATACAAATACACTTTAATCTATGTGAAAATATCATATATTTCAGATTTTTCGTCTAAACAAACAAAATAAAAATAAATTTCTATGATATTTATTGTTTGTTCAGGTATAAATCTAGCTATTTCAAGGACATTAACACATAAAAAATAAAAGATTAGCTTTGGAGAAATGTGCTTTTTCATGGACAGGAATTAAAAGGTATTCATAAATTTGCAAAAAGAAGACAATTTGATGGACATTCAGGGTAGATCATTTGATAAAGGGAGATTAGGGAACTATAGAGGATTTGTGGCATTCAAGCCAAGTGTAAAATTAGACACTAACTTATCAAATATATATGGGGTTAAAAACTTTACACTTTATTTAACATATATGCGAATAGACAAGAAAGTGATTCAGACACCAATCTCGGAATCTTAGAGTTGGGTATGTGCACTTCCAAACTCCTTATAAATCAAAATTCCATCAGCAGTGTCTTAAATTAAACACAAGGGCCGTTGAACCTGGAGGTAGTGTGGGTTATCACCTATATAGCTATATGTGATCGGTATAGGGAATACGTGTACCGGTTACCTATTTCTCACAGTATCATTCAGAAACTCAATCTTATTCATATCCATATCAGAATGCAGGCATCCTATGCGCTCAAAGGCGACCTCCTACCTGCGTACTGATGAACAAAGTCAGACAATTTCTAACCCATTCCCTAGATAATAGTTTCACACAAACTCAGATACACAGCACTGCACAGCAAATGTAAATTGCTAAAAAGTCATACATATATTTTCATATATACATATGTTGCATACCACCAATCAGGTCAATCATGAGGATGAGGTTTTGATTCCTCCTATATCTTGTTACAAATAACCTTATATGTAGTGTTGTATTCAATATTGTTATGACTACTTATTGGCAGATGTATGGTAAGTCACAAGCGTTTAAACTATGTAGTAATATGCTGCTTCAGTATATATCTATTCAGTAAAAATCGTTATCTTGATAATTCTCTCAGCTATAAACTATTACTTGCATATCACATATTATGCCATTTCTATTGCGCTATCAAAGTGCTCAAACCTTACAATAAATACATTATGCTGGTATTGTTATTGTGTATCTATTGCGGTATCAATCAAACCGCTTGTTTCCATATGCTGTGTAAGACCACACACGTATCCTCTTAGGCCACGCCCACCTATAATCATTTGATAAATAAGGATATTCTCGACATCGTAACTCGCGTGTGTTTGACAGACGTGTTGATAAATGTGACCATCGTGACCAATCGTCAGCGATTACTGGCGAGCGCATTGACTGCAGCAAATGCGTCTAGATTGACGCTTTCATAAATTGGCCCCATAGTTTGGACTGACTTGGTTCATGACTTTGACTTGTTTGTGGATACTGCATTTGTTTAATGAATGTGTGCTGCTTTTCCCTGTGAGGCCTTGAACTTTACTGCCTGTCTTAGATTACCTTTATCCTGGGTTTCTCTGCTATCATAAGATTTGCATTTAAGAAACTTATGCAAGTTTCTATTTGTTTGGAATAGCGAGACTAAACTTTTACAAAGGTATGGTTTTTTTTTTAATTTGAATTTATAAACTTACAGTTACTTTCTAGTAATTAACTGCTGTTTTGTTTTGTAGGAGCTGATTTAATTACTAGGGAGAGTTCAGCTGCTAAGTTTAGTTTCCTCATACTCATGCCCCTGGCCTTTGTTTAAACACCATGTTTATGTCCAGTGTTCTACTAAGGGCTTGTGGTGATCTGGACCTCTCAGCCACTGATTCCAATGTATTTCATTCTGAAACAACAGCACACCACCTGACACTAAGAAGACACATGCTTAGACAGAAAAGCGGTTTGCTTTTTGTTACAGAAAGAAAGTAGAACCCCTCTCCCAGAAGGATATGGGCAAGCTGAAAGATCCCGCGCTCAATAAAACAAAAGAAATGTGTCTGGAGAAGGGATTTATCTGATAATATGCAACAAGGGTTAATCAACTACAGTGCTAGATAACAGATATACTCAAATGGAATATGGAACGTCTATCACAAACAGCAGCCAAATCTTAAAAAGGTTCCCCAAGACCTGAAGAAGGGTACAGATAGATAGAAAGCAAAGAATCAGCACTTTAAGTAGTATGTATACAACAAATATTAGTGTATATCCATATAGGTATAGTTCATAGACTTTAAAGAGCTCAAATCATGGTATAGGTGAAATAATTCCTTTAGCAATTCCACGTTTTAGAAGATATCTCAATCAGAATGTAGCTGCTTCTGAGTGGGAGAGACCTCTGGTGTAGCCTCTTAAGCTATCCTCCTTATCAGGATGGTTTGTCCTTCCCTTGCCGCTTGGAGTATGGTATAGAAGTAGTTAGAGCCGAACCCCGCTTCGTTAATTGGTTGACATAGCAGGAGACAACATAAAAGTAAAAGAGCAAATATTGTAACATTGTTTTGTTGTTGAAAAACATTGTCCCTATTTACAAAACACAAATCAAGTTACATCCACAAACAATATAAGGTATGTTATGTGTGTATATCAAAAAAGTGTCACCCTATAGTGGCAGTCTGTTAAAGACAATACAATCTCTTATGCTACCTTCAAGGAATTAGTTATGGTAATAAAAGTCTGTAGTGAAATGCATTCTATAACAAAGTCACTTATGCGTTTGAAAAAAGTTCTTCCTTCTTCGTCAAAGCTTTCATTATATTGGTTGATTGAACAATAGAAATGCAAGGGCACCCCTATATAAGGAGGAACCTTGCATTCAAGCTTCAGTGTGCAGCGGTGACCGCATGAAGAGGACCTCTGCAAGAAGAAAAGAAGGAATGGATGGAAAATCGAAGAAGATGGAAGACAGAAGATGGAAGAAGATGACCGCCACCATGAATATGAAAAGGACCGCCTCGGCTGACCGCCGGCATGTAGAAAGCAGAGGAGCACTGCAGGAGTCCATTTGGTGAGTACAAGCTTTGGGGTTTAGCTTTAGGATTTTCTTGGGGGTGGGCTTTTTTATTTTTAAGATTAGGGTTTTTTTTCCTTTTTTTTTTTAAATTTAGTTCCCCACCCCCCTAAAAGAGCTGTTTTACTTTGGGGGAATGCCCTACCAAATGCCCTTTTCAAGCCAATCTTTTTTTAGAACAGGGATTTTTTGGGAGCAGCAAAAGAGCTGTGGGCACTGCTCTGCCAAATGCCCTTCTAAAGGCAATGCCCAACCAAATGCCCTTCTAAAGGCAATGCCCAACCAAATGCCCTTCTAAGGTCAATGCCCTAAAAAATGCTATTTTCAGGGTTAGGTTTTTTTTGGGGGTGGGGGCTACTTTTATTATAGAATGGGGTTTTAGTATTTATTCTCAGGGCTATTGTTAAAGTAACTTTTAGTGTTTGTTTAGTTTTTATTTATTTTGGAGTGTTTTAAGGGGGTCTTAGTTTTAGTATAGGCATAACTGTGTTTTTTATTTTTAGTAGTGTTGTTTTTTGTTTTCTGTAATGTTAGGTTTTGTTATTTTTTGTATCTTAGGGTGTAGGTGTTAAATAGTGTAGGGGAAAGTTTACGTTGGAGGGTTGTGGAGGTATAGGGGTTAATAGGTTAGAGGGTGTTTGCGGTGGGCTATTAGCGGTTTAGGGGTTAATAGGTTAGGAAGTTAATTGTGGTGGGCAATTGGCAGTTTAGGGGTTAGTTAGTGCAGGATTAGTTTGCGGTGGTGGGTTATGGCGATTTAGGGGTACATTAGAATATTTAAAAGAGATACTTTACTTTACATCACCAGTGTCAGTGCCGATGCTGCTTGGGATATTTCACCAGCATTGCCACCCATTGCGATGTATAGTAAATATAGTATATAGTAAAGCTCCTCTCAGCGATTCTGTCTTTAAAGAGTAATGTCGGCACTTTTAGATATTACGCCGGCATTCTCGACATCTCATCTGATCCCATTGGGGCCTATATATCTTAGTAAAATTTACACTGGGAAACAAGATGTGTTGTTTCTCAGCTCATATGGTCACAGACCTCATCTTGCTCTCTAATCTTAGTGAATTTACACTGGGAAACAAGTTGCTGTGACTATATTCTTACAGACCTCGTCTCTCACTAAGCTTAGTGAATTTACACTGGGAAAAAAGGTGTGATTCTCTCAGATCATATTATTACAGACCTCATCTCTCTCTAAGCTTAGTGAATTTACACAGGAAACAAGATGTGATGTCTCTCAGATCATACACTCACAGACCTCATCTCTCTCTCTAATCGTAGTGAATTTACACTGGGAAACAAAGTGCGGTGTCTCTCAGATCATATTCTTACATACCTCATCTCTCTCTCTAAGCTTAGTGAATTTACACTGGGAAACAAGATGCAGTGTCTCTCAGATCATACACTCACAGACCTCATCTCTCTCTCTAAGCTTAGTGAATTTACACTGGGAAACAAGATGCAGTGTCTCTCAGATCATACACTCACAGACCTCATCTCTCTCTCTAAGCTTAGTGAATTTACACTGGGAAACAGGGTGCAGTGTCTCTCAGATCATAAGGGATTAAATGCCTATCAGTTGTTACCAGCAGAGAGGACTTAACCTAACTTAACATTTCTATATATAACTTAACATAATAATAAAAGACATAGACAATCAGTGTGGGTAAAATTTTTGATCGTCACGGGTCAAAATATTTATTAACTGAAACATCAGAAAAACTGAACCGACAGGCAAGATGGCGGCAAGCACTAATCCCTAAAACATAACCCAGCGTTGCTGCAGGAAAACGGCCCAAAACGTAAACTGCAGCAGAGAGGCTCTCTGCTCAAGGAAACTCTACTGAGGGGTGTCGAGCTCTTGTGACCCACCCGCAAGGGGAAGGAGGGGCACCCCACGTGCACTTGGGGATGTCCGCTCCTCCCACTTTTAGACTGGTCATCGATCACCCCTTTTCGACATTTCCTACGCAACAGGGCCGCTACCTCCTGCCACAAGATAGCATAAAGAACATAACCCCGGTATCTATTTGAATGCCATCTACCCAAATGACGAATGGCTTCCGCCGAGGAGCCTGTCAGCACAGCAATAGTCGCGGTCCCTATGCGAAAGGAGTGGGAAGCTATCTTAGTTCCATCTAAACCTGCAGCTGCCACTGCTTTTGCTAATACTTTGTGGAACTGGTAGATAGATAACGCGTACCCATTAGCATGCATTAATAGGGAGCACGGTTTAGCTGGTCTCATTTCCCAGAATTGGGTAAGGGCTAATACTGGGCAGCACGACCCCGATGTTTTGGGCATAGAAATCCATCAGGCCATTGTCAACCTGCGTCTTGGAAAAGGATACTAATTCGCTTACCCTAAGGGCCGTGGAATAAGCGAGGACGAAGGCTGCACGCAAACCTGCCCTAAAGCCTCGACCAGCCGCTCAAGCCGAGCAAGGGTAATGGGCTCTCTAGGGTCTTTATGCTGGGATTGCGATCTTCCCCACCCTTTAACAACTTGCCGCACAAAGAAAGCGCTAGTAGGGTCTGGCATGCCGATGGTGTGAAAGAAGAATGACAATGCCGCTAGACGAGAGTTACAATGCCAAACCTCCGACTGCCTCAGACTCACCAGCCAGTCACACAGTGTAGCTTGAGATGCCTCCACCTCTTCCAAATCCCAATGATGACAGAATTGTTCCCATTTGTCCCACAAGCTCATGTACGGGTGCCAAGTGGATGGGGCTAGTGAAGCCCGTACTTAAAGGGAGCAGGGATATCCATGACTTAGAAGCTGCCAAAGAAAACCAGGACAGTGTAAACCTTCTGGAGCAGCATTAGGTGAAAGACGTCTAAAAGTCACCCAATCGAATCTCGATAGAGCATCAGCAAGGACATTATTGACTCCAGGGACATGCTGAGCTTGAAATTGAACATTAAGCTCCAAACAGCGCAACACCAGGCGTCTCAGCAAACAAACCACCACAGCCGAAGTTGCTGATAGGTTATTTACTGCATGAACAACACTGAGGTTGTCCGTCCAGAAGACCACCGTCTGATTTGCAAAGCATGTTCCACATAACTCAACTACTAACACTATCGGGAACAGTTCTAATAATGTAAGGTTTCGCATCAGACTTTTCTCCTTCCAGTCTGAAGGCCAAGGGCCTGCAGACCATTGACCCTGAAAATAAGCCCTATATCCCTTAGACCCAGCTGCATCTGTCATGCCATCAGTGGCTCTAATTCTTTTTGACTGTTAAGGGGAACTTTTTAACTTACATTCCAACCTTCTGTTGAAAACCCTCCCCATGGGGATTACTCTACCCGCAAAATTAAGGAGGCCCAGCAAGGATTGAAGTTGGCAAAGTGACACATCACGACTGGCTGAAGTCAACTGTACTGTTAGTAACATGGCTTGAACCTTGTCAGGAGGTAACCTGCACAGCTGCTCCTTCGTGTCAATTTGAATACCTAAAAATGTGAGGCAAGTACATGGACCCTCAGACTTGTCCTCAGCCAGGGGAACCCCAAATTGTGACATGAGATCTCTCATGGTCTGCATAAGTACCTCGCAATCCCGCAAATCTTTTCTTCCCACTAGGAGAAAGTCATCAAGGTAGTGCGCTATGAAATCCCCGCCCACCCGCTGGTTGACTGCCCAATGCAGGAACGTGCTAAATGTTTCAAAAAGGGCACATGAAAGGGCACAACCCATCGGAAGGCAAGGATACAAATAGTAGCCGCCCTCAAACTTAATTTCCATAAGATGAAAGGCTGCCGGATTCAACGGCAACAAGTGGAAGGCAGCCTCAATATCTAATTTTGCGAGTAAGGCCCCTCTACCCACCGACCGCACCAACTCCAGGGCACTGTCAAACGATTGGTATTTCACTGAGCTCAGATCTGGGTCAATGGCATCATTAACAGAAGTGCCCATGGGGTGAGAAAGATGTTGAATTAAACGAAATTTACCAGCCTCCTTCTTTGGCACAAAGGGGAAATCACTAAATCTTGGAGGGGGATGGAAGGAAAAGGGCCGACAATCCTACCTAACTGAATTTCTTTGGTCAATTTTGACCTAAAAACATGTGGAAGCTGATAAGCAGACTTCAGATTTCTAGTGCAAGAGGCCCCTTTTGCACTCTGAATTAAAGGTATATTAAAGCCATACGAAAAACCGTCCAACAACAATGTTGCGGTGTGACGGTCTGGGTAATGTCGTAGCCAAGGCTCAAGGGCGTGAACCCTCACTGGGGTTGGGGCCCTTTGAAACAGTCGCAAATCTGTTTGTGCCTCTACTTGTTTGAAGTTCTTTTCTCTTGGAGCATTCCATGCCGGGGTGAGAGCCCCCGCAGAACTTACATGAATGACGAAAGGTGCAGGAGCTACCTTTATCACATTTGCCGTCTTGGAATGCCCAACAGGCACCACCTTTACGTTTACCTTTTGGTGAACGAAAGGACTGGCCCGTGGCCCCTGTAGATGTGGAGGAGGGAGGATGAGAGCCTAGACGCTGCCAGAGGTGGGTATCTGTGGTGTCAAACAGCACCGGATTCCCTGCCATCTTTTGCCTGAACTCCGAGTCGTAATCCCTCCACGCTCCACCTCCATACCTCCTCTGTATCCAGTGTATATTTATCTGTATATTTCAAAATAGCATGACACTGGCTGGGGTACTTTTGTAAATAGCATGAAGAGTACACTGAGCCATTCGTTAAATAAGCCAATCGACAAATGAGCCATTCGTCAAAAGTTTCCGGGCGCTTGAACCGTTTAGGACCAGTGTCATCAAGACTCTTTTCTTTATGTCTATAAGCTTCTGCCGAAAGCTCAAAGACATTAACATATTTACCTTGCTGAATTTTCTTGACCGTTTTAGGTTTCAAGTGTCTATGCAAGGAAGGGGTGTAAGAGGGCAATGAATCACCGTGTAAGGCGACCTTTCGCTCTGAACTAAGGCTAGGTAAAGGGCACTCAATTATCTGGCCTGATGTGTCATGGGGATGCTCCGTTAAAGCTAATTGCTGCTGCTGCTGACCTGCTCTTTTAAAATTACCCCCTTGAAATTCCTGCCACATCTTTTTCACCATTGAGAACATGCGTTTTTGGCCCTTAGTGTTTAGCCCTAATGAAGTGTCACTGTCAGAGTCTGACTCAGTTAGTGATAAGTCATCCATGCCAGGTCGGTCGTGTATAAATGCCCCAGTCTTACCCTCTGCAGAGGATGCCGCTGCTTGAGCTGTGCCAACCGGCGGGGCGTCTCTCCTTGTCTCAGGAACTGCTGACTGCTGGGCCGATGCCGCTAGCGCTGGATTCTGTTGCGCTCCAGCTGAGTTAGCTGCCTGAGGAGTGATGGTGACTGGACCAGATACTGCTGACAAAACAGGACCCGCTTGAGCCGTACCCTGCAAGATAGATAAAATTTGGCGAGCACAACGAACACCAGCATTGGAAGGATTAGCAGTTCCTATTCCTACAGCCTCACTCCCCATTGTACTGCCCCCTGCCGCACCTTGCAAGTTAGTATTGATCCTAACAGTATGCCCAGTGGGAAATGAAAGATGGTCCCCAACAGGAAAAGGATAATTCTGGACACTCATACCTGCACCAACATTAGCCCCAGGCACACTGCCCAATGCATTCAAATTATCCTGATCATTCACACTGGCAATTAAGGTGTTAAGAGAAGCAGAAGCTCTTTCATTTGCAACCTGCACATTTACTCCTGTCTGTAATGCCCTATCATTTGCATTCATATAACTCACACCTAGTAGATTAACAGGGTTAATAATGCCTCCCGCAGTAGTACTGCGTTCATTTAACCCATCAAGCGCAGCATCGCTGCTGTGAACGTCACCCCTATTGTGAGCATAATATTGATTCCTACCCTTATATGTCTGGGTATGTGTGCCGCGGTTACCTCTTGCAAACACTCGCTTTTGCGCATTAGAACGGCTGCCCCTTCTCATTTCCCATGATACGTTCCTTCGCACCTCTCTTATGCCCTACAATTCCTCTTGGGGCCCCGCCCCCACATGTCACAGCACCAAAGTTACCCCTTCTTTGAGCAATTTTTACTCCTCTATTGGCCCCCAAGGAGACTGGCAATCATTCCCCTACCGGTGTCCTCTCATGGTACTCACCTGCGGCGTGTACGAGAGGATCCTGTCGATTGCCGCCATCTCCGTCTGTGCCCAAGCGTGTTTGTGAGGAAATGACATCACCGGAAGGGGCGGGGCTTCTCACGCCCACTTCCGGATTCGCAGATGGAGACGCCGCGTGGAGCCATGGCCGCCGCAAGCGCCTCAAGAAAGGACGACACCGCTGACGCAGCCATCGCTGCGAAAAGGGAAGACACAGATGCCTCAGGTAAGTTACCAGGTAACACGTGACTAGGCCCCACAATCACTGCCGCCATTTTGGAGCTCACTGCTAGGCCATGCTGCAAGGGTGATTGATTACTTAGAACACCCGTGGCACTCTCAGTAGTTTGGGGGGTAATTATTTGCACAGTAGTGGCGGTCGAATTATTGACTATATAGGGGGAAGGGGAGTCAACACGAGCAGACCCCCTACTAATAGCATAAGGCCTTTTCTTAGCCACTGGGGTCGTCATATCAGTCCTGTCTCTAAACAACACAGGTGATTTTTCCACTATTTGTCCCACCTCTTGGAGTCCCTGATCTACCCCTGCAACACTAGCTTGGCCCCTCTGTGCACTCGAGGCCTCAATGCTAGGAGGCCTGACCATTGCCTCAGTGGCATAGGCTGAACCAGTGCAGCTAACCTCATGAACATCAGCAACTGTTGTAACTGATCTATGCATAGTGCTATGTGCTACATCAACTAAACTTGTGTACTGTGTTTCTGGGACAAAATCATCTAACTCCTCCAAATTATCCATGTCACTTATCTGCTTTTCCTTTCCAGGTCTTGCAAAGGTCAGAGCATGGAATTGTTGTGGAGGAAGTCTGGTTCTTCTAGGACGCTGCATGAAGAAGTTTTGAAGTCACAGCAAATACTGAAAAACCGTCTCTGCTCAGGATCCAGGAAGAAGAGGGCCAGGAAGCTGTGTTGCACACTTTTAAGGTAAGAGGGGGGAGCTCCTCCCTACACTAGCAACATTGTTGCAACTAACCCCATACTGCCCTCTTCTCCTATCTCACTCCTTCCAGCATTAACCCTTAGTTTGTTTCAGTCCCATGCTGGTCCCTCCACTGTCTTATTCTTACAGACCTCATCTCTCTCTCTAAGCTTAGTGAATTTACAGAGGAAACAAGGTGTGGTGTCTCTCAGATCATACACTCACAGACCTCATCTCTCTCTCTAAACTTAGTGAATTTACACAGGAAACAAGATGCAGTGTCTCTCAGATCATATTCTTACAGACCTCATCTCTCTCTCTAAGCTTAGTAAATTTACACATGGAAACAAGGTGCGGTGTCTCTCAGATCATACACTTACAGACCTCATCTATCTCTCTAAGCTTAATGAATTTACACTGGGAAACAAGGTGCGGTGTCTCTCAGATCATACACTTACAGTCCTCATCTCTCTCTCTAAGCTTAATGAATTTACACATGGGAAACAAGGTACAGTGTCTCTCAGATCATACACTCACAGACCTCATCTCTCTCTCTAAGCTTAGCGAATTTACACTGGGAAACAAGGTGTGGTGTCTATCAGATCATATACTTACAGTCCTCATCTATCTCTCTAAACTTAGTGAATTTACACTGGGAAACAAGATGCAGTGTCTCTCAGATTATACACTCACAGACCTCATCTATCTATCTAAGCTTAGTGAATTTACACTGGGAAACAAGGTGCGGTGTCTCCCAGATCATATTCTTACAGACCTCATCTCTCTTTCTCTAAGCTTAGTGAATTTACACTGGGAAACAAGATGCAGTGTCTCTCAGATCATTATCTTACAGACCTCATCTCTCTCTCTCTAAGCTTAGTGAATTTACACTGGGAAACAAGGTGCAGTGTCTCTCAGATCATACACTCACAGACCTCATCTCTCTCTCTCTAAGCTTAGTGAATTTACACTGGGAAACAAAGTGCGGTGTCTCTCAGATCATATTCTTACAGACCTAATCTCTCTCTCTCTAAGCTTAGTGAATTTACACTGGGTAACAAGGTGTGGTGTCTCTCAGCTCATACACTTATATACCTGTTTCCCATCCCTCTCTCTAATCTTAGTGAATTTACACTGGGAAACAAGGTGTGGTGTATCTCAGAATATACACTCACAGATCTCATCTATCTCTCTAAGATTAGTGAATTTATACAGGAAACAAGGTGAGGTGTCTCTCAGCTCATACACTCGCATACCTGTTTCCCATCACTCTCTCTAAGCTTAGTGAATTTACACAGGGAAACAAGGTGCGGTGTCTCTCAGATCATACAATCACAGACCTCATCTCTCTCTCTAATCTTAGTGAATTTACACTGGGAAACAAGATGCAGTGTCTTTCAGATCATACACTCACAGACCTCATCACTCTCTATAAGCTTAGTGAATTTACACAGGAAACAAGGTGTGGTGTCTCTCAGCTCATACACTTATATACCTGATCCCCATCTCTCTCTCTCTCTAACCTTAGTGAATTTACACTGGGAAACAAGATGCAGTGTCTTTCAGATCATACACTCACAGACCTCATCACTCTCTATAGGCTTAGTGAATTTACACAGGAAACAAGGTGTGGTGTCTCTCAGCTCATACACTTATATACCTGATCCCCATCTCTCTCTCTCTCTCTCTCTCTCTCTCTAAGCTTAGTGAATTTACACTGGGAAACAAGGTGCAGTGTCTCTCAGATCATACACTCACAGACCTCATCTATCTCTCTAAGCTTAGTGAATTTACACAGGAAAAAAGGTGATATCTCAGTTCATACTGTTACACACCTCATCTCCCGCACCATAAGTAAAAAACCGAGCAAATCGTGAACAAATGATATCACAGTTCTGTAGACACGAGAATCAGTAATATATTCACGGAAGAGGCGAATATTTTGCAAAACACCAAACATGTCTGGCACAAAAGCTTCACTGTGTGACCAACGTGACAGTGTTTAGGGCATAAGACGCTTCACAGTGCAGTTCTGCCATCTAGTGCCCACATCAGCGTTTCATCCTGCGTATTTGTACAATGATTTAGATTCATTACAGATAGAGCATGAATCTTTTTTATTTCACATTCACCAGATCAGAAGCAAAAAATCATGTTTTTCCTTTTACAAGTGGTAAAACAATACACTTTGAACTTTATATTAAAAATATGAATTTCACAAGTTTTTTTAATACACAGTTTTGATTAAAGGGACAGTCTACTCAATATTTTTTTTTGTTTTTGTTTAAAAAGATAGATAATTCGTTTATTACCCATTCCCCAGTTTTGCATAACCAACACTGTTATATGAATACACTTTTTACCTCTGTGATTACCTTGCATCTAAGCCTCTGCAGACTGCCCCTTATCTTGGATATTTTGACAGACTTGCCTTTTAGCCAATCAGTGCCCTCTCATAAGTAACTCCATGGGAGTGAGCACAATGTTATCTATATGGCACACATGAACTAGCGCTGTCTAGCTGTGAAAAACTGCCAGAATGCACTGAGATAAGAGGTGGCCTTCAAGGGCTTAGAAATTAGCATATGAGCCTATCTAGTTTTAGCTTTCAACAAAGAATACCAAGAGTACAAAGCAAATTTGAATGTAAATTGGAGAGAGAAAGAGAGAGGGGGAAGAGAGAGAGAGAGAGAGAGAGAAGGAAGAGAGAGATAGATAAAGAGAGATAGGGGGAAGATAGAGAGAGAAATATAGGGGAAAGAGAGAGAGAGGAGAGAGAGAGAAATAGAGAGAAGGGGAAGAGAGAGAGAGGGAAGAGAGATGGAGAGAGAGGGGGGAGAGAGAGAAAGAGAGAGGGAAACAGAGAGAGAAAGAGAGGGGGAAGAGAGAGAGAGAGAGAGAGAGTGAAAGAGAGAGAGAAAGAGAGGGGAAGAGAGAGAAATAAAAGGGGGGAAGAGAGAGAAAGAGGGAGAGGGGGGAAGAGAGTGAGGGAGGTGGGAAGAGAGAGAGAGAGAGAGAGAGGGGGGGGGGAAGAGAGAGAAAAACAAATGCTGTTGTAATATTGTATCTTCTTCTCCTTGATACTATCTGTTTAAATATTTAATGTAATCAAGCATTTTTGTTCTTACATTTAAAGAAGACATGCATGGGCAAAAAAAAAAAAGTATGTGACTAATCGTTCCTTCAGAATTTTTTTTTTTGTCATGAACAGATTTAATTTGTATTGGCACTCAGCTTGCCCTAATATTAGCACATTCATTCTTTTTTTTAATGCAAGTTTGTTTAACTGTTACAATGAGAAGGGGAAAAAATGAAAATACTTTTCATTACACATTCATTTAAATATGTGTATGTACCGTATGTATGTAACATTGTTACGTGGGAAACAGAGGTCACATAGTCCAGCGCTATACAAATAAATGACAATAAGGATAATAACAATAGCGTGTCACATACTGCAATAAGGGGAACAGAATTCTCATAGGGTTAGATTACAAGTTGAGCGCATATTTGCGATTCAGTGAACCTTTAATCTACACTCAGTTTTGTTATTTCCATGCGCGCTACTAAGTGTGAGATTACAGTTGGAAAAAATAGCTTCCTCGTGATCGCATCCTTACGCTCAAAAGCACGCGGTTAAAAGGGACAGTCTACACCAGAAGTTTTATTGTTTAAAAAGATAGATAATCCCTTTATTACCCATTCCCCATCTTTGCATAACCAACACTGTTATATTAATACACTTTTTACCTCTGTGATTACCTTGTTACTAAGCGTCTTCTGACAGCCCCCTGATCACATGGCTATTTATTATCTCTTGACTTGCATTTTAGCCAATTAGTGAAGTGTTTGCCGCAAGCCACGGGCGTGAGCACGTTATCTATATGGCTCACATAAACTAGCAGTCTCCTGTTGTGAAAAACTAATATATAGCATGTGATAAGAGGCTGTCTTTAATGGCTTAAAATCAGACATTTAGAGGTTTAAATGTTATAAAGTAAATTAATATAACAATGTTGGTTGTGCAAAGCTGGGGAATGGGTAGTAAAGGTGTTGTCTATCTTTTTAAACAATAACAATTTTAGTGTTGACTGTCCCTTTAAGTTTCCCCATATAGATTTCAATGGAGCCTATTTTTCATGTTGACAGTCTAAAGCTTGCGTAACCCAGATTGCAACTACATATTTATGTATATATGTATGAATATACATACAGTATATACACATATAAATACATAAATAGTTATGTGCAGGTATATATACATATACATATATATTTAAAGAAATTTCTGTTAGTAAAGTGTCAGTAAACCTAAAAAATAATGTTATATAATTCTGCACATAGTGCAGAATTACATAACATTATATTAGTGCTATCGTTATAAAATGTAATATTGCCTTTGAATTTTTTATAAATATGACAGTTTCTCAGACCCGCTCTCTGTACTCTGCTGAGCGGGTCTGTTTTTATTCCACAGCGAATCGGGCCAGCTGTATAGTCACAGCCCGGCCCGACCGCGCCATAACACTAAGTGCAGCTCGCTCCTGCTGTCAGACAGAGCAGGAGCGAGCTGCACTTAGTGTTATGGCACGGTCGGGCCGGGCTGTGACTATACAGCTGGCCCGATTCGCTGTGGAATAAAAACAGACCCGCTCAGCAGAGTACAGAGAGCGGGTCTGAGAAACTGTCATATTTATAAAAAATTCAAAGGTAATATTAAGTTTCTCCTGTTAAGTGTGATCAGTCCACGGGTCATCATTACTTCTGGGATATTAACTCCTCCCCAACAGGAAGTGCAAGAGGATCACCCAGCAGAGCTGCTATATAGCTCCTCCCCTCTACGTCACACCCAGTCATTCTCTTGCACCCAACTAATAGATAGGATGTGTGAGAGGACTGTGGTGATTTTACTTAGTTTTTATAACTTCAATCAAAAGTTTGTTATTTTAAAACAGCACCGGAGTGTGTTGTTCCTTCTCAGGGAGAATTTGAAGAAGAGTCTACCTGAGTTTTTCTGTATGATTTTAACCGGAGTAGTTAAGATCATGTTGCTGTTCTCGGCCATCTGAGGAGTGAGGTAAACTTCAGATCAGGGGACAGCGGGCAGGTTCACCTGCAAAGAGGTATGTAGCAGCATATTATTTTCTGAGAATGGAATTGACTAGAAAATACTGCAAATACCTATATAAAGTAAGTTCAGCCTTAAATGCAGTAGTAGCAACTGGTATCAGGCTGTCATGTATGTATATTTTCACTTCAGTATTCTGGGGAATGGCATTTCACTGAAACAATACTGTTTACATAAAGCTTTAGCCTATTTTGCAGTAAAAACGGCTTGCAGCAGGCTTTTTATAACAAATACATTTATTGAACTTAAAAGTTTTTTGCTGGCATGTGACATCGTTTATTTTCTGAGGTACTGGGTGAAAACTTATTTGGGCATTAGTTTTATCCACTTGGCGGGCATTTTGTTTGATTTATGACAGTTTGCTGATCTCCCTCACTGTTGTGTGTGAGGGGGAGGGGCTGAATTTGGCGCTTTTACTACGCATCAAAAATTCAGTCACAAGTCTGTTCTTCTTCCCTGTTCGTCTCTACAGAGCTCAGGGGTCTTCAAGAGCCATGTCAGATACTGGGTCACAGTATGCGGAACATGAGGACGGAGAGCTTCAATCTGCAGGTGACGGTTCTGATCCCATTAGAGTGGATTCAGACATTTCTAATTTTAAGTTTAAGCTTGAAAACCTCCGCGTACTGTTAGGGGAGGTATTAGCGGCTCTAAATGATTGTAACACCGTTGCAATTCCAGAGAAATTATGTAGGCTGGATAGATACTATGCGGTACCGGCGAGTACTGACGTATTTCCTATACCTAAGAGGCTTACAGAGATAATTACTAAGGAGTGGGATAGGCCCGGTGTGCCCTTTTCCCCCCCTCCTGTATTTAGAAAAATGTTTCCAAAAGACGCCACCACACGGGACTTATGGCAGACGATCCCTAAGGTGGAGGGAGCGGTTTCGACTCTGGCTAAGCGTACCACTATCCCGGTTGAGGATAGCTGTGCTTTTTCTGATCCAATGGATAAAAAGTTAGAAGGTTACCTTAAGAAAATGTTTGTTCAACAAGGTTTTATATTGCAACCTCTTGCATGTATTGCGTCCGTCACGGCCGCATCAGCTTTTTGGTCCGAGTCCCTGGAAGAGACTCTTGACTCAATAACTATAGAGGAAATTTCAAACAAGCTTAAAACACTTAAGCTAGCTAATTCATTTGTTTCAGATGCCGTTGTACATTTAACTAAACTTCCGGCTAAGAATTCCGGATTCGCCATTCAGGCACGCAGAGCACTGTGGCTAAAATCCTGGTCAGCTGATGTTACTTCTAAATCTAAGTTACTCAACATACCTTTCAAAGGGCAGACCTTATTTGGGCCCGGTTTGAAGGAAATTATCGCTGACATTACAGGAGGTAAAGGCCACGCCCTGCCTCAAGACAGAGCCAAGCCAAAGGCTAGATAGTCTAATTTTCGTTCCTTTCGTAATTTCAAGACAGGAGCAGCATCAACTTCCTCTGCACCAAAACAGGAAGGAGCTGTTGCTCGTTACAGACAAGGCTGGAGACCTAACCAGTCCTGGAACAAGGGCAAGCAGGCCAGAAAACCTGCTGCTGCCCCTAAGACAGCATGAATTGAGGGCCCCCGATCCGGGAACGGATCTAGTGGGGGGCAGACTTTCTCTCTTCGCCCAGGCTTGGGCAAGAGATGTCCAGGATCCCTGGGCGTTAGAGATCATATCTCAGGGATATCTTCTGGACTTCAAATACTCTCCCCCAAAAGGGAGATTCCATCTGTCAAGGTTGTCAACAAACCAAATAAAGAAAGAGGCGTTTCTACGCTGTGTACAAGATCTTTTATTAATGGGAGTGATCCATCCGGTTCCGCGGTCGGAACACGGACAGGGGTTTTACTCAAATCTGTTTGTGGTTCCCAAGAAAGAAGGAACCTTCAGACCAATCTTGGATTTAAAGATCCTAAACAAATTCCTAAGAGTTCCATCATTCAAAATGGAAACTATTCGGACAATCCTACCCATGATCCAAAAGGGTCAGTACATGACCACAGTGGATTTAAAGGATGCTTACCTTCACATACCGATTCACAGAGATCATTTCCGGTATCTAAGGTTTGCCTTCCTAGACAGGCATTACCAGTTTGTAGCTCTTCCATTCGGGTTGGCTACGGCTCCAAGAATCTTCACAAAGGTTCTGGGGGCTCTTCTGGCGGTACTAAGACCGCGAGGAATCTCGGTAGCTCCATACCTAGACGACATTCTGATTCAAGCTTCAAGCTTTCAAACTGCCAAGTCTCATACAGAGTTTGTACTGGCATTTCTAAGATCGCATGGCTGGAAGGTAAACGAAAAGAAGAGTTCTCTCGTTCCACTCACAACAGTTCCCTTCTTGGGGACTCTTATAGATTCTGTAGAAATGAAGATTTACCTGACAGAAGACAGGTTAACAAAACTTCAAAACGCCTGCCGTGCCCTTCATTCCATTCAACACCCGTCAGTGGCTCAATGTATGGAGGTGATCGGCTTAATGGTAGCGGCAATGGACATAGTCCCCTTTGCACGCCTACACCTCAGACCGCTGCAATTATGCATGCTAAGTCAGTGGAATGGGGATTACTCAGATTTGTCCCCCACTCTGAATCTGGATCAAGAGACCAGAAATTCTCTTCTGTGGTGGCTTTCTCGGCCACATCTGTCCAAGGGGATGCCATTCAGCAGGCCAAATTGGACAATTGTAACAACAGACGCCAGCCTGTTAGGTTGGGGCGCTGTCTGGAATTCCCTGAAGGCTCAGGGATCATGGACTCAGGAGGAGAGTCTCCTGCCAATAAACATCCTGGAATTGAGAGCAGTTCTCAATGCCCTTCTGGCTTGGCCCCAGTTAACAACTCGGGGGTTCATCAGATTTCAGTCGGACAACATCACGACTGTAGCTTACATCAACCATCAAGGAGGAACAAGAAGCTCCCTAGCGATGATGGAAGTATCAAAGATAATTCGTTGGGCAGAGTCTCACTCTTGCCATCTCTCAGCAATCTACATTCCGGGAGTGGAGAACTGGGAGGCGGATTTTCTAAGTCGCCAGACTTTTCATCCGGGGGAGTGGGAACTTCATCCGGAGGTCTTTGCCCAAATACTTCGACGTTGGGGCAAACCAGAGATAGATCTCATGGCGTCTCGACAGAACGCCAAGCTTCCTCGTTACGGGTCCAGATCCAGGGATCCGGGAGCGGCCCTAGTGGATGCTTTGACAGCACCTTGGACCTTCGGGAGAGCTTATGTGTTTCCACCCTTTCCGATGCTTCCTCGATTGATCGCCAGAATCAAACAGGAGAGAGCATCAGTTTCTAATAGCGCCTGCGTGGCCTCGCAGGACCTGGTATGCAGATCTAGTGGACATGTCATCCTGTCCACCTTGGTCTCTGCCTCTGAGACAGGACCTTCTGATTCAGGGTCCTTTCAAACATCAAAATCTAATTTCTCTGAAGCTGACTGCCTGGAGATTGAACGCTTGATTTTATCAAAACGTGGATTCTCTGAGTCAGTAATTGATACCCTGATACAGGCTAGGAAGCCTGTTACCAGAAAGATTTATCACAAAATATGGCGTAAATACCTATATTGGTGCGAATCCAAAGGTTACTCTTGGAGTAAGGTTAGGATTCCTAGGATATTGTCTTTTCTACAAGAGGGTTTAGAAAAGGGCTTATCCGCTAGTTCTTTAAAGGGACAGATCTCAGCTCTGTCCATTTTGTTACACAAACGTCTGTCAGAAGTTCCAGACGTTCAGGCTTTTTGTCAGGCTTTGGCCAGGATTAAGCCTGTGTTTAAAAATGTTGCTCCGCCATGGAGTTTAAACCTTGTTCTTAACGTTTTACAGGGCGTTCCGTTTGAACCCCTTCATTCCGTTGATATAAAATTGTTATCTTGGAAAGTTCTATTTTTAATGGCTATTTCCTCGGCTCGAAGAGTCTCTGAGTTATCAGCCTTACATTGTGATTCTCCTTATCTGATTTTTCACTCGGATAAGGTAGTTCTGCGTACTAAACCTGGGTTCTTACCTAAGGTAGTCACTAACAGGAATATCAATCAGGAGATTGTTGTTCCATCCTTGTGTCCTAATCCTTCCTCAAAGAAGGAACGACTTCTGCACAATCTAGATGTAGTTCATGCCCTGAAATTTTATTTACAGGCAACTAAAGATTTTCGACAAACATCTTCACTGTTTGTCGTTTACTCTGGTCAGAGGAGAGGTCAAAAAGCTTCGGCTACCTCTCTCTCTTTTTGGCTTCGTAGCATAATACGTTTAGCCTATGAGACTGCTGGACAGCAGCCTCCTGAAAGAATTACAGCTCATTCCACTAGAGCTGTGGCTTCCACTTGGGCCTTTAAAAATGAGGCCTCTGTTGAACAGATTTGCAAGGCTGCAACTTGGTCTTCGCTTCATACTTTTTCCAAATTTTACAAATTTTACACTTTTGCTTCTTCGGAGGCTATTTTTGGGAGAAAGGTTCTTCAGGCAGTGGTTCCTTCTGTATAAAGATCCTGCCTATCCCTCCCGTCATCCGTGTACTTTTGCTTTGGTATTGGTATCCCAGAAGTAATGATGACCCGTGGACTGATCACACTTAACAGGAGAAAACATAATTTATGCTTACCTGATAAATTCCTTTCTCCTGTAGTGTGATCAGTCCACGGCCCGCCCTGTTTTTTATGGCAGGTCTAAATTTTTAAATTATACTCCAGTCACCACTGCACCCTTTAGCTTCTCCTTTCTCGTTGGTTCTTGGTCGAATGACTGGGTGTGACGTAGAGGGGAGGAGCTATATAGCAGCTCTGCTGGGTGATCCTCTTGCACTTCCTGTTGGGGAGGAGTTAATATCCCAGAAGTAATGATGACCCGTGGACTGATCACACTACAGGAGAAAGGAATTTATCAGGTAAGCATAAATTATGTTTTTATAATGATACCACTAATATAATGTTATATAATTCTGCACTATGTGCAGAATTATATAACATTTTTTTTAGGTTTACTGTCCCTTTAAATGTGTCACATAGGGTCTCAATGCAAAAGTATTTTCAGCCCGATTTTTTTTCTAACACCTCACATCTCACTTTTCACCCTTATAACTTATCCGTGCAATATATTTTTATAAAAAAAAATTATCAGTGTTAATATGAGTGTTTCTGTACATTATAGTTTACTTTTGAGGTGTTTAGTGCAACGTTTTTCACTTAACCAGAGGTCGAAGCTTGCGGTATTTACCAATGTGCAAAATGTGATCGTAACCTCGCGGCCACATTAACTACCCACTTGAACAATGAGTAGTTTTCGAGTGCACACAAAAAGGCACTTTTTTGCCCCAACGCATGCGCACGGGAGTGTTGCGCTCCAACTGTAATCTAGCCCATAGTGTGTTACATTCTGTAATGTGGGGAACAGAATTCACTCAGTGTGTCACATTCACATATTTACATAGTGAGCCATCCTGTGGAGCCAGCATAGAAACTTGCATCATGTTTGGCGTCTCTGCTGAAACAGCCGCCATTTTTGATGCAACACAAATTCTGGGTCAAGCTACAACCTGAGCTGAATCACTTCTCCAAGTACAGAGCGGTAGCAATGCAGAATACACAAAACAGATCCACACAACTAATATCTAAAAGAAAAAATATATTTAAAGGGACAGTATACACTCATTTTCATATAACTGCATGTAATAGACACTACTATAAAGAATAAGATGCACAGATACTGATATAAAAATCCAGTATAAAACTGTTTAAAAACTTACTTAGAAGCTGCCAGTTTGGCTCTGTTGAAAAGGTAGCTGGAAAGCCCACTGCAAGTGGGAAATAAGACACTCCCCCCCCCTCCCCGTTCTTTTACATATGAAAAGACCCTTTACACAAACAGGAGCAAGCTGAAGAAGGTAGCTGACGGTATTCACATAAAACTTTGGGGCTTGGTTAGGAGTCTGAAAATCAGAGCAATGTTATTTAAAAATAAGCAAAACTATACATTTATTTTTTTTAAAAACTTTATAGGCTATATAAATAGATCATCTACAAAACACTTATGCAAAGAAAAAATGAGTGTATAATGTCCCTTTAAAGTACAGAGTGTAACACTCAACAGTAAAAAAAATATATCAACTTAAAAGCTGATCATCAATATCTGGTATAAACCAATCAGTTTCAGGCCTTTATGAAGACATCTTTAAAGGGACAGTAAAGTCATAATTAGACATTCATGATTTAGACAGAACATACAATTGTACACAACGTTCCAATTTACTTCTATTATTTAATGTGTTTCCTTCTCTTGCTATCCTTTGCTGAAAGGTTTATCTAGGAAAGCTCAGGACGGAGTAGCAAAGAACCTAGATTCTAGCTGCTGATTGGTGGCTGCAGATATATACCGATTGTCATTGGCTCACCCATGTGTTCAGTTAGAAACCAGTAGTGCATTCCTGCTTCTTCAACAAATGATACCAAGAGAATGAAGCAAATTTGATAATAGAAGTAAACTGGAAAGTTGTTTAAAATTGTTTATTCTACCTAAATCATAAAAGAAAAAATGTGGGGTTTATGTCCCTTTAAGGGCCACTAATGTCCAAATTAAAGTTTCATGGTGCAGGTAAAGCATGTAATTAAAAAAATAAATAAATAAAAAAATCTTGCCAATATATTTCTATTATAAAAACAAGCATTTTCTGAGAATTTTTTGTGAATGTGCACAATTGCACATTATATAGGCTTGTTGTGATTGGCTGATGGATGTCACATGATACAGGGGAAGGGAAATGGGATTAACTTTGACATTTGCCAGAAAATATTGTGCTGCTCATTTAAAATCTAAAGTAAGTGATATTGCATTGTCTTTTGAGTATTTGTCAATTATTCATTACTACTGTATTTTGTGGTCCTCTACCAGGCCAAATAAATACCCTTTCTTCTTTCGGGTACAGTATATACATATCATAGGCAATGTAGCACAAAACACTTACTTTGATTATATCTCTGCATCCAAGATCTCTACTTGTTTGATATATTCTATACAAAATAATAAGTAATACCAAAACTTAACTTTCCATAAGAATTTTATCTATTTCTATGTAAGCACATCTAACGTAATTTACATAGTAATGATACAGAAACAGAATATCCTATTTGCAAAGATCTAATTAATTCTAAAATAACCATTTACATGGTACAACTCTAGCACCACACTAGACTCTCTGGTACAATTTAAGCACCACACTAGACTCTCTGGTACAACTCTAACACTACACTAGACTATCTGGTACAATTTAAGCACCACACTAGACTCTCTGGTACACCTCTAGCACTACACTAGACTCTCTGGTACAATTTAAGCACCACACTAGACTCTCTGGTACAACTCTAGCACTACACTAGACTAGGGTTGCCACCTCAGCCATGTTTTCTTGGATACTTATGACTTACACATGCTGCAGGGTGTGCAGGGAGGAACATGTATTGTGTTTCTGGACAGCACTATTTATATTCCTCCCTGCACACCCTGCAGCATGTGTAACTTATAAGTGTTCTGTATTTTAAGAGATGGGTGGCAACCCTACACTAGACTCTCTGGTACAATTTAAGCACCACACTAGACTCTCTGGTACAATTTAAGCACCACACTATACTCTCTGGTACAATTTAAGCACCACACTAGACTCTGGTACAACTCAAGCACCACATTAGACTCTCTGGTACAACTCAAGCACCACATTAGACTCTCTCTGGTACAACTCTAGCACTACATTAGACTCTCTGGTACAACTCAAACACCACATTAGACTCTCTGGTACAACTCAAGCACTACATTAGACTCTCTGGTACAACTCAAGCAGCACATAAGACTCTCTGGTACAAATCAAGCACCACACTAGACTCTCTGGTACAACTCTAGCACTACATTAGACTCTCTGGTACAACTCAAACACCACATTAGACTCTCTGGTACAACTCAAGCACTACATTAGACTCTCTGGTACAACTCAAGCACTACATTAGACTCTCTGGTACAACTCAAGCACCACATTAGACTCTCTGGTACAACTCACAGTGGATCATAAGGGATAAACCTCCTATTACGTCCTACATTCTGGACTACCCTATAAGACAGTGATTTTTAACCTTTTTTTTTCCGTGGCACACTTGTTTACATTAAAAAATCCTGTGGCACACCACCATCCCAAAATTTAAAAAAAATCACACATTGTAGCCTAATATATATATATATATATATATATATATATATATATATATATATATATATATATATATATACACACATACATACACACAAACACATACTGTATGTATTGTGCTGTTATGCCATGCCTCCTGCAAACTACCCCTGCACTGGGAGTAAAAAACAAGCAAAGTTTAAAAAATATGTCACACTGTTGTCAGTCTGCCGCGGCACACCTGAGGATCTCTCACGGCACACTAGTGTGCCACGGCACACTGGTTGAAAAACACTGCTATAAGAAATACACAACACAACTGCTTGGGGAAAAGACCGGTCACGGTCACATTTATTAAATAACATATTTAATTCTGCCTAATATTGTCCAATGTTAGGCAGCTCTTTTCCAAATTATAACTGAACTTGTAGCAAGTTCCTTCCAGCTGGTGGCGGCATCTTCTCGCTAACCTAACCCCTACTGATTGCCGGTCAAGGCCCCTCCGATGTCTGCAGCGTGGCACAGAGTTGCACACTCTCATTGGCACAGAGAGAGAGATTTATTATGGAGAGCTCTTCGGCCTGCAGCTCTTTAAAGGGAGAGGAACCCCTAAGCCGGCACTAAGTGGGCGACACCTCTCCCTGTGTTCGGGCCATCACTCTGCTCTCTCCGTGCCCGCTCCCAGGGCCTTGCCCGACCGCCACAAGAGAAAAGAATCCCTTCCTCTTGTCGCCACCCTTAACCAACACAGCCCTTAAATTTACCTCTGATATAAAACTTTCAACAATAAAATGTTTTTTTATTTTTTTTAAAATAATTTTTACATTTTTTTTTTTTTTTTTTTTAATAACTTGCTGTGCGTCACAACAGTCAGATACCAACCATAGCACAGGACTTAACTTAACAGCTAACTTTTTTTTTTTTTTTTTATATAACCGATGAGACAGCTTTCCGTAGGTCAGCCAAAAACATGTCCAACCCGACATCCGTCAAGTGAACCCCATCCGGTCGGTAAAGGGCCTTCTTGTCGGCCGTAATAGAATCATGCCTGATGACAAAGCCTCCCAAGGCCGTGACCGCTCTTCCCACTTCCCTGTTTACTTTCTTACGGATGTTATATGCTGCCCTCCGAGTGATAATATGACGCCAACGCAGCCGTGCAACCACGTTTGACCAACCTATCCGCACGTCCTGGAGCCAAGCAAACACCCATTTCAAATCTGCAATCATAATCCTGATTAAATCCAACACAGGGATAGATCCTAAGTCATTACCCCCCAAATGCACTACAATCACATGAGGCTTTCCCCACCTCCTATGTGCATCTTGTAACAGGGAAGGTAGTTCATTCCAATTTAGCCCCCTGCGACCGAGCCAGCGAATGTTAGCCCTGGATGAAGCCAATCCTAGCTGCTGCCCGTCTGGTAAATGAAGCGCCCTTATTGCCGCCCAGTGGATAAAGGAATGCCCAATAATCCACACACACACTGGGGTAGTTATCTTACCTAGAACAACATGGATAGGGACAAATGAAGTGCAGCCCTCTGGCTAACTGGGCCTCCCTTCCTCTCCCCCCCCGGCAGGGAAGGTGATTGAGAAGCCCGCAGCTCTCGCCCCTACCTGCATCCTAGCTATTCAAGGGGCGAATGTAACCCCTATAACGCTCTGATTTCCACCTCCCCAGCTTCTTAATGTCAGCCCTTGAAGACCCGCTCAGTCGCTGCCCCAATTCTAAATGAATGCGGGGCTATCCTCGCTGGATCTAAACCTATCGCCACCGCCATCTTGGCTAACACTTTGCGGAACTGGAAAGTTGAAAGCGAGCTACCATCCTCATGAATGAGAAACTGATGCGCTCCTAACGGCCGCACATGGCAGTAATCCTCTACACTCAACACCCGGGCAGCATTCTGGGAATTCATGCCGCGGGAAGGGCAACCAAGCCCCTTTCCCATCTTGATCCGTTTTGGATCTTGGGATAAGCAGGAGTAGGCCCTCTTCTGAGGCCCTAACGTGCTCCATCTTAATACCCCCTACGTCTCCCTTTTTGGAAGTGGATACCACTTCACCTATTCTCAAGGCCCCAGCGAAAGCCAGCGCAAAAGCGGCCCTAAACAAACAAGCCTCATATGCCGAGACGCATACTGACCCCAGTTTCCCCACCATCAGCCGTAATCGAGCCGCGGTGATCGGTTCCCTCTTATCAGTGGTACGTGGGGCCATTCGGCCCCACCCTTTCAAGATCTGCCGTACCAGAAAGGCATTTCCAAAGTCCGTAAAACCCAATGCTTTATTGAAAAATGATAAAGCCGTTAGCCTACTCATAGCCGACAGTCTGGACACACCCTCTTGTTTCAAGCACGCCAGCCATTCAAGAACGTGTACCTGAGACGCCTGTTGAAGTAAGAAGCCTTTCTGATCACTGAAGCGCTCCCATGCCCTCCAATGCGACAGGTACAACGCCCACGTCTTAGGCGCCAGTGAAGCCCTGATCAGTGGGAGAATGGTCTCCCAACCCCTGCCAGCTGCCAAAGAAAGGGAGGGCACGTTAGACCCTCCACCACCGCCCTTGGGGCCACCCTCCTGAACTGATCCCATTGAAATCTAGAGAGAGCATCAGTTATGACATTCCTAACCCCTGGCACGTGCCGCGCTGTGAAACGAACGTTAAGTTGCAAACAGCGTAACACCAAGTGTCTAAGGTATGTCACCACTACCGGTGAAGCTGCCGAAATCTGTTTATGGCGTACACCACGCTCATATTGTCCGACCAAAAAATCACTGCCCGATTGGCCAGACGATCCCCCCAGAGCTCAACTGCCACTACTATAGGGAAGAGCTCTAGCAACGCCAAATTGCGCGTAAGACCGGTGGAAATCCAATCTTCCGGCCACGCCTCTGCGCTCCAGTCCCCGTCCAGGTAGGCACCATAACCCAGCCCACCTGCTGCCTTCGTGAACAGATGCAGGGCCTGGTTGGAGATAGGCCCAGCCCTCCAAAGGCAAACCCCGTTAAAGTGAACTAAGAACTGCTCCCATACTCTTAAGTCATCCTTCATCTAAGGCGTAACCCTACACCGCTGCCTTTGACCATGAGGGCCTTTCAATTGGCCCTCCAGTCTGCGATTGAAGACTCTCCCCATTGGGATGGCCCTTCCCGCAAAGTTAAGGAGACCTAACAGGGATTACAGCTCCTTAATGGAGATGCAGTTAGCCCGACCAGCTGCTTGAACCGCCTCCAAGAGGCGGTCGACTTTATCCTTTGGAAGCCTGCAGAGAGATGACACAGTGTCAATCTCTATGCCCAAAAATGTGAGGCAAGTGCATGGGCCCTGAGTTTTGTCGTCCGCGAGCAGCACCCCAAACGCCTCCATCACCTCTTGCATCACCCTCATCACCCTGGTACATTCGTCTGTTCCTGAACCCCCCACCAGCAAAAAATCATCTAGATAGTGAGCCACGGCCCCACCCCCAGATGCCCTCTGCACCACCCAGTGCAGGAAGGAACTGAAACATTCGAACAGGACGCACGACAGCGAGCACCCCATCGGCAAGCACCTATCAACAAAGAACTCGCTTTCAAACTTCATTCCCATCAGCCGAAAGGAAGAAGGATGAAGTGGGAGCAATCTGAATGCAGATTCTATGTCCAATTTTGCCATGAGCGCCCCTCTGCCCTTTGCCCACACCACCCCAAATGCCTCATCAAAGGACTGGTAATGCACTGAGCTGAGGTCCGGGTCAATCGCGTCGTTCACCGAGGAACCCCTGGGATACGACGGGTGGTGAATTAACCTAAACTTACCCCCCTCCTCTTTTGGGACCACTCCCAGCGGGGAGACAACGGCCAAACAACCCTCCCCAACGTCAGCTCCTTCGCCAACTTTTCTTTTACAACGTGAGGGAATTCGTAAGCTGATTTCAGGTTACGGTGGGCCGTAGAACCCACTACCTGCGAAGTAATAGGGATCCTGAAACCCTCCCTCAACCCTGACAACAGCATGGCCGTCGCCTCCTGGTCGGGGTAAAGTGCCAACCATGGCGCCATCACCTCCACTCTAAGTGGAGTTGGAGCTTTTGACCCCAGCCCCCCCCCCTTTGATTCTGGGGGGCTGTACCGGAGTCTCTTCTTTTTGCACACTCCAAGCCCGGGTGCGGCCCGCTGCAAAATTTACAGATGTGCCGAAAGGAGCAATTCGCTCCTCTGTCACATTGTTTATCCTGGAATTTCCAGCATTCTCTTCCACGCTTTTTCTGCCGCGGAAAGGAACGAGGAGCCCCAAGCCTAGCCACCGCTGGCGGCGAAGTTGATCTTTCGCGCCCCAATTTCGACCACAGGTGCATATCCTGCGTCCGAAGTGCAATATGGGGTTTCCCACCATTTTCTTGCGGAATGCTACATCGTAATCCAGCCAAGCGCCTTCTTTAAACCTCTTATGAATATCTTCGATAGTGTCCTGATATTTAAAGAGATTATGCCCTTGAGTGGGCCACCTGTCAATGTAACACGCCGCTAAAACCCTGTAACCGGTCTGCCACTCCTCGTATGTCTCCTGACACCGAACTTTCTTAGGGCCGGACCCCTCGGCCACCCTCTCCT
Organism: Bombina bombina; assembly: GCF_027579735.1. NCBI lineage: Eukaryota > Metazoa > Chordata > Amphibia > Anura > Bombinatoridae > Bombina > Bombina bombina. The sequence continues at coordinate 480,393,644 of NC_069505.1, read as the reverse complement.
TTGCTCTGCAAGCTTCAGGAGAAAGTTCGTAGAGATTTACATATCTACCTTCCTGTATTTTTTTAATGACTTTGGCTTTCAGGTGCCCATATAACGAGTGGACAAGGCATGGGTAAGTATCCCCATGCACTGCCACCTTGCGTGGTGCTATCTGACCTGGCGACAATACCGAAGCCTCCACCACCTGTGATGGAGTAGTGCCCTCACCTAGACCTTGCGCGCCCTCTTTCGCCTGCACCTGCGCTGCTACCAACTTCTTTATCATCCTAAACATCTGGTGCTGCCCCTTACCCACTAACCCCAGCCCTGCCTCACTATCAGAACCTGAGTCACTAGAGGAAGAACCCATGTGTGCAAGTGTGATGTCAGTGATGGTGCACTCACCAGACTGCGGCAGCTGTTGCGATGACCCATCTGCTGGAGGCTGCATAATCGTGGACGCTGATGTAGAAGGCTCCACGCCGCCTCTATCCACCGTGCTCTGGCTGCTTGGCCCACCCTGCATTCTCTGCTCGCCTGCTGAAGAAATCTGTGAAGACAAAACAGACTGGGGAGTACTCTGAGCGGCGATGAGGGCCCCAGAAGGGGAACCACCTTCCCCTCCCCCTCCCCTTGTCCTCTCCTGCACACCTAACGCAGCTGCCACAGCCCTGCGAATCAGGTCCTCCTGTACACACAGCGCCTGACTCACACACTCTCTCATCTCGCGCTGTACACTCGCAGCAAGGTGATCACCCTCACAGTTCACATTTGCACCCCTAACTTGCCCTTGCGGCGGATTCGCAGCGAGGCCAAGGCCCCCAGACACACCAGCATCCATGCCATAATCTGCCCTTGGACCTACACTCTGGCCCCTGCCAGCTCCAATCAAGTGATTCCCAAGATGACTAGGGCCCGGTATCTGTGAATCCCTTACTGTCATGTCACTGGCATCATTTGCGCCTCCACCCCTCATAATGCTCCTGTCTGCTAGCCCTCAGCTATTATCTTGCTGGCTAAGCCCTGGTATGAGAGAATCCCCTGCTGCAGAGCTGCTGGCGTCATTTGCGCCTCTACCCCTCAAAATCCGCCTTTCCGGCACAAGCCCCTGCATATTTTCCTGCCTAGTAGGCCCCGGAGTCTGAGCATCCCTTGCTGCTGAGCTGATGGCGTCATTTGCGCCTCTACCCCTCGTTACTCCTCCCTCCTGCGCAAGCTCTTGTCGCCTAGGACCCCCCGGATCCCTCCGCACACATCCATCCTGGTCCCTTACCTGAACCCTGACCTCCCCCTGCCTCCTGTGACCGTCGTCGCCACCAGGAGTCTCCCCAACTTACTAGGGGTTCCTCCGGTCGGCGTCCGCGGCCTTGATGCAGGGCGTCTCCTCACTCGCGTGCGTCCGCGCTCCTCCCCCACAGAAGATCCGTCGGAGGGGGAGGAGTCACGTCGCACGTCACATGCGGGGGCGTGGCCACGCCCTGTAGCCAAAGAAGGCCCCAAGCCTGCCTGTACTCGGTCGCCGCCACCACCGTCAGACCCCCCAGCACCATCCTGGCCCTGAGAAGCACCGCCCGGCCCCATGACATCAGCCAGGTCCAGGACAGAAGCCAAAACGGCCGGCGGAGGCGCCGGGACCTGCTGCAGCAAAGTGGCCACACTAGGTTGAGGGGTTGGGGGTACCACATTATCCTGGTCTGACGCTTCCTTTTCTCCTCCAGGTCTCTTCCTTCGTGATGACTCGACCACAGCATCCCTGTACCTCCTGGGAGGCAAAGAATTACGCCTGGCACGCTTCATGACTACCGAAGGCCTCAAATGGACGATATTCAGCACAGAAGAAAATCCTTGTTGAAGTCTGGAAGCAGGAAGAGGCCGGATACTCTGCAACAGGACCCTATAAAGGCAAGAGGTACACCCGCCCCCCTACTTGCAACATTGTAACATACACACTCTAGAACACTCCAGACTTCAAGTCAGCTATCCCTTAATTTTGCTACAGGCCCACTAGAGGGCCCCCCACTGCCATAAATAGTGGGCTGTGATATTTTACAGTGAAAGCTGCCCTGAGAGCTGTCAATGACTGCTTATGCTATAAGGTAGTAGCAGGACTGTCATTTTGTTTACACTGTTTGTAATACTTTATCTCCTCATATAACCCAGGCAGGTTTGCTAAAAACTGCAATTGCTGCAGATTGACTCTTTGCAGAAATTAAAGTGTTGTAGCTAACCTGCCTGGGTTATATGAGGAGATAAAGCATTGATATTTAGTGAATGAGTGTGTTTACTGCCTTCCACCTATATATTTATTTATTTATTCTGCAAAAAAAACTACCATTTGCTGAGGATACAATATGATTATTTATAGTTTACTTTCACTTATGGGGGTCTAAAAACAATGGCAAAATAAAAATGCTGACAAACATCCCAATTTTTGTCCACTTGACCCTCACATTAGGAGTTAACTTATTTCATGCTGCAGGGCACTACATTACTTACAATGCCTTACAACACATGCAGCTCTCTATTTAAAAAAAAAAAAAAGGGTTTACTTTCTCTTCTTCAAATTAGTGTATACAACCTCCACCTATAGCCTGTTTCCTCTGTTCAATTGCTATAAAAGTCATTATCAACAAGCTGATGATTTTGTAAAAAGCATTTACTCATTTTAACCCATTCCTTGCTTTTGCGCAATCCTTTAAAGCCCTCTTTAGCAAACCATTGGTTTAATTCTGTGCTGTCTGAATGAATTGGAATTTTGTTACAACCATGAGCACAAAACATTACATATCAAGCTTTAAAGGGACAGTCTACACCAGAATTTGTATTGTTTTAATATATAGATAATCCCTTTATTACCCATTCCCCAGTTTTGCATAACCAACACAGTTATATTAATACACTTTTTACCTCTGTGATCACCTTGTATCTAAGCCTCTGCAGACTGCCTCCTTATTTCAGTTCTTTTGACAGACTTGCATTTTAGCCAATAAGTGCTGACTCCTAGGTAACTCCACGTGTATAAGCACAGTGTTATCTATATGACTCACATGAACTAACACCCTCTAGTGGTGAAAAACTGTCAAATGCATTTAGATAAGAGGCGGCCTTTAAGGTCTAAGAAATTAGCATATGAACCTCCTAGGTTTAGCTTTAAACTAAGAATACCAAGAGTACAAAGCAAAATTGGTGATGAAAGTAAATTGGAAAGTTGTTTAAAATGACATACTCATACCTCCCAACATTTCAAAATTCAAAAGATGGAACCCCCGCGGTAAAAAAAAAAATTGAAATGTGGTGGGCAGGAGCGGGGGCGGGGCTTAAAAAAATCATAAGCCCAAAGTAATATAAATAAAATTCTAAATAAAGTCATATCTTTTAATACTCTTAGGCAGCAAATCAAACACCAGCTTAAACCACTGGTATAGCTATGTGAGCTCTGTATTTAATTAACCTTTGCAGAGACAGTGCTAAATATTTTTATCTTAATTGGACATTTAATAATAGATTATTTAAAACTGCTCTCTGCTTTCCCCATTGATATTCTAGATTCTGGCCTTCAAAGTTAGCAAAAATGCATAGTAACACACTACATAGCATACACTTACACACACACTACATAGCATACACTTACACATGCAGACACACTACATATCATACAATTATACAGACAGAAACACACACTACATAGCATACACTTACACATACAGATACACACACACTACATATCATACACTTACATATGCAGATACACACACACACTACATAGCATACACTTACACATACACACACACTATATAGCATACACTTATACATGCAGATACACACACTACATAGCATACACTTATACATAAAGATACACACTTATACATACAGATACACACACACACTACATAGCATACACTTACACATACACACACACTATATAGCATACACTTATACATGTAGATACACACACACTACATAGCATACACTTATACATGAAGATACACACTTATACATACAAATATACACACACTACACATCATACACTTATACATGCAGATACACACACTACATAGCATACACTTATACATAAAGATACACACTTATACATACAGATACGCACACACACACTGCATAGCTTACACTTATACATGCAGCTACACACACACACACTACATAGCATACACTTATACATGAAGATACACACTTATACATACAGATACACACACACACTATGGATACACACACACAATACATAGCTTACACTTACACATGCAGATACACACACACATACATATACATACATATATACACTCTACACAGCATACACTTAGACATGCAGATACACACATACACTTATACATACAGATACACACACTACACAGCATACACTTATACATGCAGATACACACACACACTACATAGCATACACATATACATGCAGATACACACACTACATAGCATACACTTATACATAAAGATACACACTTATACATACAGATACGCACACACACACTGCATAGCTTACACTTATACATGCAGCTACACACACACACACTACATAGCATACACTTATACATGAAGATACACACTTATACATACAGATACACACACACACTATGGATACACACACACAATACATAGCTTACACTTACACATGCAGATACACACACACATACATATACATACATATATACACTCTACACAGCATACACTTAGACATGCAGATACACACATACACTTATACATACAGATACACACACTACACAGCATACACTTATACATGCAGATACACACACACACACTACATAGCATACACATATACATGCAGATACACACACACACTACATAGCATACACATGTACATGCAGATACACACACACACACTACATAGCATACACTTATGCATGCAGATACACACACTACATAGCATACACTTATACATGCAGATATGTACACACACACTACATAGCATTCACTTATACATGCAGATATGTACACACACACTACATAGCATACACTTACACATGCAGATATACACACACTACATAGCATACACTTACACATGCAGATACACACACACTACATAGCATACACTTACACATGCAGATACACACACTACATAGCATACACTTACACATGCCAATACACACACACACACTACATAGCTTACACATGCAGATACACACACACACTACATTGCATACACTTACACATATAGACACACACTACATGTCATACACTTATACAGGCAGATACACACACACTACATAGCATACACTTATACATACAGATACACACTACATAGCTTACACTTATACATGCAGATACGCACACACACACTACATAGCATACACCTACACATACAGATACACAAACACACTACATAGCATGCACTTATAAATGCAGATACACCCACACTACATAGCTTATACTTATACATGCAGATATACACACACACACTACATAGTATACTCTTACACATGCAGATACACACACTACATAGTATACACTTATACATGCAGATATACACACTTTATAGCTTACATGTATACATGCAGACACACACACTACATAGCATACACTTATACATGCAGATACACACACACTACATAGCATACACTTATACATGCAGATACACACACACTACATAGTATACACTTATACATGCAGATACACACACACATACACACTAATAGATACAGATAGACACACACACTACATCATATATGGGTATCTGTAACTCATTGTATGGGGTCCTGGGGTTGGCAAGCACATTAGCAGGCAGTCTGAAGCTGTCACTGTTCGTTACCCTGGTGTTAGCACTGCTCATCGTATGAAACTGAAGGCATGCTAGTATTATCACCAGGGGTTAGAGGTCATCACTACCAGGGGTTAGAGGTCATCATTACCTGAGGTCAGAGGGTATACAGCCTTCCTACTCCTGCTTAACCCACACACCATTACTTTTCCACAAGGAATCTATAACCCTGGGAGAGAAAAGCCAGCTATTGTGCCTAATAGAATTAAAAAAAAAAAAAAAAAATTTTTAAATGCATAGGGCAATGCGGGACATATAGCTAGAAACCCGGGACAGCGGGATAGACCCCTAAAATCAGGACTGTCCCGCAAAAATCGGGACAGTTGGGAGGTATGCTTGCTATCTGAAGCATGAAAGTTTATTTTGTACTAGACTTTCCCTTTAAAATAACTGCTGTTGATTTATTTTAATAATTTTTTTAGCATTGAAACTTACAGGATTTTGAATAGTTTTTTTTATTTTTTATTATGATACTGCAAAGGACCATTAGGCAATTATAACTGTCTGTATAACTAGAATCCAACACACATGGAAGTGTGATAGCAACTTTATTTCTATATTTGATTATTATTTCCAAGTTTGACCTCCCTGAACCTTAAACATACTAGCCATATTGGTAAAATACAGGCAACTTTAACCTCAAGACTAGTGTGGGCATAATATGTGCTGTATTATGCTGGCAATTAGTGATGTCGCGAATAGTTCGCCGGCGAATAGTGCCCGGCGAACATAGCATGTTCGTGTTTGCCGCGGACGGCGAACATATGCGATGTTCGGTTCGCCCCCTATTCCTTATCATTGAGTAAACTTTGACCCTGTACCTCACAGTCAGAAGACACATTCCAGCCAATCAGCAGCAGACCCTCCCTCCCAGACCCTCCCACCTCCTGGACAGCATCCATTTTAGATTCATTCGGAAGCTGCATTCTTAGTGAGAGGAGGGACAGTGTAGCTGCTGCTGATTTAATATGGAAATCGATAGCTAGGCTAGTGTATTCAGTGTCCACTACAGTCCTGAAGGACTCATCTGATCTCTGCTGTAAGGACAGCACCGCAAAAAGCCTTTTTTAGGGCTAGAACATCAGTCTGCTTTTTTTTGTTTTTTTTCCTGTGTAATCTAATTGCAGTTGCCTGCCTGCCTGCCAGCGTGTGTGTCAGGCTCACAGCGTATACTGTGCCCACTTGCCCAATGCCACCACTCATATCTGGTGTAACAGTAGTGTACATTTAAAAAAAACAACACTTTTTTGACTGTGAAATAATAGCAGACAGCTGCCAGTACCCAAGATGGCCGCCAATAAGGCAGATGGGGAGGGTTAGAGAGCTGTTTTGGGGGGGATCAGTGAGGTTGGGGGGCTCACTTTAATTTTAGTACTGGCAGACTTTCTGCCAGTACTTAAGATGGCGGGGACAATTGTGGGGTGGGGGAGGGAAGGGAGCTGTTTGGGAGGGATCAGGGGGTCTGATGTGTCAGGTGGGAGGCTGATCTCTACACTAAAGCTAAAATTAACCCTGCAAGCTCCCTACAAACTACCTAATTAACCCCTTCACTGCTAGCCATAATACACATGTGATGCGTAGCAGAATTTAGCGGCTTTCTAATTACAAGAAAGCAACGCCAAAGTCATATATGTCTGCTATTTCTGAACAAAGGGGATCCCAGAGAAGCATTTACAACCATTTGTGCCATAATTGCACAAGCTGTTTGTAAATAATTTCAGTGAGAAACCTAAAATTGCGAATTTTTTTTAGTTTTTTTTAAATTTGATCACATTTGGCGGTGAAATGGTGGCATGAAATAAACCAAAATGGGCCTAGATCAATACTTTGGGTTGTCTACTACACTACACTTAAGCTAAAATTAACTCTACAAGCTCCCTACATGCTCCCTAATTAACCCCTTCACTGCTGGGCATAAAACACGTGTGGTGCGCAGTGGCATTTAGCAGCCTTCTAATTACCAAAAAGCAACGCCAAAGCCATATAAGTCTGCTATTTCTAAACAAAGGGGATCCCAGAGAAGCATTTACAACTATTTATGACATAATTGCATAAGTTGTTTGTAAATAATTTCTGTGAGAAACCTAAAGTTTGTGAAAAAGTGAACAATTTTTTTTTATTTGATCGCATTTGGCGGTGAAATGGTGGCATTAAATATACCAAAATGGGCCTAGATCAATACTTTGGGTTGTCTACTACACTACACTTAAGCTAAAATTAACTCTACAAGCTGCCTACATGCTCCCTAATTAACCCCTTCACTGCTGGGCATAAAACACGTGTGGTGCGCAGTGGCATTTAGCAGCCTTCTAATTACCAAAAAGCAACGCCAAAGCAATATAAGTCTGCTATTTCTGAACAAAGGGGATCCCAGAGAAGCATTTACAACCATTTATGCCATAATTGCATAAGTTGTTTGTAAATAATTTTTGTGAGAAACCTAAAGTTTGTGAAAAAGTGAACAATTTTTTTTTATTTGATCGCATTTGGCGGTGAAATGGTGGCATTAAATATACCAAAATGGGCCTAGATCAATACTTTGGTTTGTCTACTACACTACACTTAAGCTAAAATTAACTCTACAAGCTGCCTACATGCTCCCTAATTAACCCCTTCACTGCTGGGCATAAAACACGTGTGGTGCGCAGTGGCATTTAGCAGTCTTCTAATTACCTAAAAGCAACGCCAAAGCCATATAAGTCTGCTATTTCTGAACAAAGGGGATCCCAGAGAAGCATTTACAACCATTTATGCCATAATTGCATAAGTTGTTAGTAAATAATTTCTGTGAGAAACCTAAAGTTTGTGAAAAAGTGAACAATTTTTTTTTTATTTGATCGCATTTGGCGGTGAAATGGTGGCATTAAATATACCAAAATGGACCTAGATCAATACTTTGGGTTGTCTACTACACTACACTTAAGCTAAAATTAACTCTACAAGCTCCCTACATGCTCCCTAATTAACCCCTTCACTGCTGGGCATAAAACACGTGTGGTGCGCAGTTGCATTTAGCAGCCTTCTAATTACCAAAAAGCAACGCCAAAGCCATATAAGTCTGTTATAATGGCATGTCTGGCACACAGTGTTGGGGCAAGGGTCCATCTGACCACTGATACCTGGTCTGCAAAGCATGGTCAGGGCAGGTATATCACCTACACTGCGCACTGTGAAGCGGGCGTAACCCTTACACTACCTGATCGATACAACATCATACCTGATGTTTTAAAGCACGTTATTCCAAACAATTTAGGAATGTTAGGTGATTTATGCCCTTTATGGATTAAAACCAGACTCCGCATCAACTATGTAATTTTCCGTGGGAGTTTTGCCATGGATCCCCCTCCGGCATGCCACAGTCCAGGTGTTAGTCCCCTTGAAACAACTTTTCCATCACTATTGTGGCCAGAAAGAGACCCTGTGGGTTTTAAAATTCGCCTGCCTATTGAAGTCTATGGCGGTGCGCCCGGTTCGCGAACATTTGCGGAAGTTCGCGTTCGCTGTTCGCAAACCCAAATTTTTATGTTCGCGACATCACTACTGGCAATCACTGCTTTAATTTTTTCCCCTGTATGTTGTGGGCTACCAACGAGTAATGGAACAAAAAAAAGGAAAAACTGGCACTACACCATAGACTAGGTGAGACTGGAATATAGAAAAAATTCCGGTGCTACCCCTTGTAATATAACTATAGGACTAAAAAGAATTAGGCAGCTAAGGGGTTACTATAGCACTCACTCTCACTCATATCGGTCAAAAGAATATAATAAAATACTACTTTATTATTTGTATTTAAAATCTGGGATAAAAATCCCTAGAAACCTTTAAATTACCCACAACCATGTATTAAACTAAAATTAAAATATGGCCGCCAAACACTCTTCTGTTTCCTGGCCGAGAGCTGGATACATCGGCTTCAGGTGGCTGGAGTGAGTGGTCGACCTATAATCAAAAGTGCGGAACAAACGCGTTTCGGCTCTGATATCGCCTTTCTCAATGTTACACTTTCTTTAGAAAAATGAGTAAGCAGAGGCTTCGGAGTGCAGGACTTAAATATTCATAGGACAATTGCTCTCTACCAATCCGGTACACTTCCGGGACCTCCACCTCCGCAACAACCAATCAGCTCGTTTTTCGGCACACGCCTATCAAAAGTAGTGATGTGATTGGAGGAAAATCGAGTGGTATTGAGCTTATCCATGAAATGCCTGCACTTTGAATTGAATAATATAATGTAAGCTTATTAGAAACATAAAGGATTCTACACTGATGTGATAACATATATTCATGCTCAAATACTGTAAACGTAGTAAGTACAAGTATCGTGTGGAAAATATTCTTAGAAGACTTACACACGCTATAGTAAATATACAATTAGATTATTATGGAGCGCAAAATAACTATAAGATGCCTTTTATGGTACTATAAGGTGCTGGTTTAGTGGTATATAGTTATGTCCTCATTATGTTTGTGTATGTAGTAATGATTCCAAATCCAAACTTGTACATATTTTCAATTTACAGACCAGGACTTTCCACCACTTTTTGCCATTAAATACAACATCAGGGAATAATCATCTACCTTTTTACCTAAGGCAGTGATCAATCTCCCTGATGTCCAATCACGGGTACACGGTGGACTATATATGTAAATTCAGTTCATGGATTATGTTTCAATGCTCACAAATTATTTAGATATACACCCAATAATTGTTAAATTCATTCATACCATTGGGTATAACCGAGTTCAGATTGAAAATCCATTTGGTTTCCATTTTTAACAATCTTTGCTCGGTGTCCCCACCTCTTATCCCAGGTTTAAGTTTTTCAAGCCCCCAACATTTCATTGCATTGGTGTTCCCCTTATGAGACATTAGGAAATGTTTGGCTACACTAGTGATTTGTTTCTTCTTCTCTATATCTTTCTGGGCTGTCCTGATATTGCTAAGATGTTCAGTCATACGTGTGCCCAGGCATCTTGTCGTCATGCCAACGTAGAGTAAATCACAGCTGCAGGATATGCAATAAATCACATTAGTGCTTTGACAATTAATATGTTCTTTTATTGCCCATTTTTTACCAAACCTATCCATTGTATATTCTTTTTTAACCATATGTTGGCACACTTTGCAGTGTCCACATGCGACTGAGCCTTTGTGTATAGGATCCCTTTTAGCATTCCTATCGTAATGACTAGTTACTAATTTGTCATTAAGGTTGCTAGCTCTCCTATAAGTCACCAGTGGTCTATCTGTTAACAATGGTTTCAATAATGTATCCTGGGTCAGAACATGCCAGTGTGTTTTCAGAATGTTGGTGATCTTATCACTCTGGGGTGAGTATGTCGTTATGAACCTGATAGGGTTATTACTTTCTCTTGATCTTGGAGTGAGTAACTCCTTTCTATCTTTCAGCAATGCATTATTGTATGCCTTAGCTAGTATCTTTCTTGAATAGCCTCGTTCTAGTAATCTTTGTCTCAAATCCCTAGCTGATTCTTTATACTTTTTAATAGTGCTGCAGTTTCGTCTTAGGCGAATGTATTCCCCCATTGGTAACCCTTTAATAGTATTGGGGTGGTGGTAGCTGCTTGCATGTAGGATATTGTTGGTAGATGTAGGTTTCCTATATGCATTTGTTGCAATGGAGTTATCGACCTTCTCAATATAGAGGTCTAAAAATTCAACCTTAGACTTTTCTACAGTGGATGTGAGATATAATCCAAAGGGATTATTGTTGAGACTGCTGATGAATTCAGACAAAAGGTGTTCAGGTCCATCCCATACAAAGAATATATCATCTATATACCTGGACCAGTGGGATACATGTTGGGTAAGATGTTTAAGATCCTCGTGGAAAACCACAGTTTCCTCCCACCAGCCCAGGTATATATTCGCGTATGTAGGGGCACACGACGTGCCCATGGCCGTGCCACATACTTGCAAAAAGAACTTGTCGTCAAAAACAAAAAAGTTATGTGTCAAAACAAATTCCAACAAATTGAGCAGAAACTCTTTCACCTCTTGACTTATATTGGTGTTTTTGGATAAGTAATAAGTAATCGCTCTACATCCCCACTGGGTCTTAATGCTTGTGTAGAGCGATTCTACATCACAAGTAACCAATAACGACGAATTCATATCAAGCTTCAGATCATTCACTTTATTTAATAGGTGCATGGTGTCCCTGGTATAAGATGGAAGAGATTCCACAATATATCTCAGCCTTGCATCTATATATTTACTTGCCTTCTCGGTCAAAGATCCAATCCCAGAGACTATAGGTCTCCCGGGTGGTTTTGACATGTTTTTATGGACCTTAGGCAATAAATAAAGTGTGGCTATTTTGGGTGATTTTACTTCAAGAAAGTTATACTCCTTTTGGTCAATTATGCCATTAGTGAAAGCTGATTTAATTAGTTTGTTGTAACTGTTCAAAAACATATCCATAGGGTTACATAATAGTGGTTTGTAATTTGTTGGATTGTTTAATTGGCGAAATGCCTCTTCACGATACATGTTGTCAGGCCAGATAACTATGTTCCCACCCTTATCACTACATTTAATCTGAATATTCTTCATTTCAGATAATTGTTTCAACGCTACATTCTCTTCCTTACTCAGATTATAGTTAGATGTTCCAATATGACCTTGGATATCGAGGACATCCTGGCACACTAAGTTAAGGAAAGTTAATGCATTGAATGATGTGTTGTTAGGGGGAACAAATTTTGATTTTACTTTTAAGATCTGGCGCCAACTATTGTTATCTTCAGTTTCAACATTACTAATAGATTCCTCTAGTAGAGAAATTAGATCACTGATGGCCGCCTGATCAGAGGCATTTAGCTGGTCCTGATCAGGATTGCTGAAATATTTTTTCAAAAGGATTTTACGAATGAATAAATGTATATCTTTAATCGCCTCAAACTTATTGAATTGTGGTGTGGGTATGAATGATAGGCCTTTTTTCAGGACAGATATTTGGTCAGGTGTCAGAATTATATTGGAGAGATTAATAATGTTTAACTCAGTGGTATTTACTTCTTGTGATGTAGGGATTTCTGTGTGAATCTCACTTGTCGCCTGGTTCTGGGTTTTGCTTTTGCGCCCCCTTCTGGTTCTCCGCCTAAAGGGATGTTAGCGTTATTGACTTTATGAGGCTGAATTCTATTTTTATTTTTAAGTATGGTTTTTGGTATAGACTCCCCATCAGATGCATCCGCATCAGTACTGTCTCCTTCTCTATCTGAGGTGTCTATATCTGAATTTGCACTCATATTTTTTCCCCATGCGTATATGGTATCAGAGGAATAATCTTTAAGGTCTCTGTCGATTTTACGTTCTTTTTTCTCAGATATGAAACGTGCAAACTTCTCGACTTCTCCCTTAATCTTTTTGTATGATTTCTGAAATTCCTCATTAATCTCATATTGTTTAAGTTCATCACAGATTATAGCAATATCTGCATTAATTTCTGTAAGTTTGTCTAGTTCATACTCAGTTAAATATCCCATTAATTTTATTGAGCACTCAGTTAGTGCACTTTCCCACTTTAATTTGAATTCAGGTTTAAAATCTTTGAAGGAAGGAAACAATTTCAAACGCAAGCCTCTGGGAATGACATTATTTTCTTTATAGAAATTGTACATGCCAATATTCCATTGCTTTTTAATTTGTTTCCTTCTTATCTTTTTTAGTTGTTTCAGAGATTCAAACCATTCCAAAGTATTATTAATTTCCACAGTGTTTTTATTTTTTAATTCTGCTGTTAGACTAGTTATATCATTAGTCCACTGGAGCATTTCTGCTCCTAAGTCAAAAACGGCCATTATATAAACAAACCAGGTTATATAGAGTGTGTGCTCAAGTTTAAGGGAAAAATGCGAGTACAATTCTCACATTAAATGTAACAGTATTGGAACAAAAAAAAGGAAAAACTGGCACTACACCATAGACTAGGTGAGACTGGAATATAGAAAAAATTCCGGTGCTACCCCTTGTAATATAACTATAGGACTAAAAAGAATTAGGCAGCTAAGGGGTTACTATAGCACTCACTCTCACTCATATCGGTCAAAAGAATATAATAAAATACTACTTTATTATTTGTATTTAAAATCTGGGATAAAAATCCCTAGAAACCTTTAAATTACCCACAACCATGTATTAAACTAAAATTAAAATATGGCCGCCAAACACTCTTCTGTTTCCTGGCCGAGAGCTGGATACATCGGCTTCAGGTGGCTGGAGTGAGTGGTCGACCTATAATCAAAAGTGCGGAACAAACGCGTTTCGGCTCTGATATCGCCTTTCTCAATGTTACACTTTCTTTAGAAAAATGAGTAAGCAGAGGCTTCGGAGTGCAGGACTTAAATATTCATAGGACAATTGCTCTCTACCAATCCGGTACACTTCCGGGACCTCCACCTCCGCAACAACCAATCAGCTCGTTTTTCGGCACACGCCTATCAAAAGTAGTGATGTGATTGGAGGAAAATCGAGTGGTATTGAGCTTATCCATGAAATGCCTGCACTTTGAATTGAATAATATAATGTAAGCTTATTAGAAACATAAAGGATTCTACACTGATGTGATAACATATATTCATGCTCAAATACTGTAAACGTAGTAAGTACAAGTATCGTGTGGAAAATATTCTTAGAAGACTTACACACGCTATAGTAAATATACAATTAGATTATTATGGAGCGCAAAATAACTATAAGATGCCTTTTATGGTACTATAAGGTGCTGGTTTAGTGGTATATAGTTATGTCCTCATTATGTTTGTGTATGTAGTAATGATTCCAAATCCAAACTTGTACATATTTTCAATTTACAGACCAGGACTTTCCACCACTTTTTGCCATTAAATACAACATCAGGGAATAATCATCTACCTTTTTACCTAAGGCAGTGATCAATCTCCCTGATGTCCAATCACGGGTACACGGTGGACTATATATGTAAATTCAGTTCATGGATTATGTTTCAATGCTCACAAATTATTTAGATATACACCCAATAATTGTTAAATTCATTCATACCATTGGGTATAACCGAGTTCAGATTGAAAATCCATTTGGTTTCCATTTTTAACAATCTTTGCTCGGTGTCCCCACCTCTTATCCCAGGTTTAAGTTTTTCAAGCCCCCAACATTTCATTGCATTGGTGTTCCCCTTATGAGACATTAGGAAATGTTTGGCTACACTAGTGATTTGTTTCTTCTTCTCTATATCTTTCTGGGCTGTCCTGATATTGCTAAGATGTTCAGTCATACGTGTGCCCAGGCATCTTGTCGTCATGCCAACGTAGAGTAAATCACAGCTGCAGGATATGCAATAAATCACATTAGTGCTTTGACAATTAATATGTTCTTTTATTGCCCATTTTTTACCAAACCTATCCATTGTATCCACTAAACCAGCACCTTATAGTACCATAAAAGGCATCTTATAGTTATTTTGCGCTCCATAATAATCTAATTGTATATTTACTATAGCGTGTGTAAGTCTTCTAAGAATATTTTCCACACGATACTTGTACTTACTACGTTTACAGTATTTGAGCATGAATATATGTTATCACATCAGTGTAGAATCCTTTATGTTTCTAATAAGCTTACATTATATTATTCAATTCAAAGTGCAGGCATTTCATGGATAAGCTCAATACCACTCGATTTTCCTCCAATCACATCACTACTTTTGATAGGCGTGTGCCGAAAAACGAGCTGATTGGTTGTTGCGGAGGTGGAGGTCCCGGAAGTGTACCGGATTGGTAGAGAGCAATTGTCCTATGAATATTTAAGTCCTGCACTCCGAAGCCTCTGCTTACTCATTTTTCTAAAGAAAGTGTAACATTGAGAAAGGCGATATCAGAGCCGAAACGCGTTTGTTCCGCACTTTTGATTATAGGTCGACCACTCACTCCAGCCACCTGAAGCCGATGTATCCAGCTCTCGGCCAGGAAACAGAAGAGTGTTTGGCGGCCATATTTTAATTTTAGTTTAATACATGGTTGTGGGTAATTTAAAGGTTTCTAGGGATTTTTATCCCAGATTTTAAATACAAATAATAAAGTAGTATTTTATTATATTCTTTTGACCGATATGAGTGAGAGTGAGTGCTATAGTAACCCCTTAGCTGCCTAATTCTTTTTAGTCCTATAACTACCAACGAGTAAAACATAAAATCTCATTTATACACAGTTCCTGTGACATAATTTAATATACAAATTAGTGCACACTATAAAAAACATTTTTAAAGTTAATAGTTCTGAAACAGGGCTTGAGCCGCCTCTTATCCACATACTCAATCAGGGGTCAAGTCGAGCGGGAATGCATGGGAACGGAGTTCCTGCACTATTTTTGCAGGAGGAATTAAAGGGACATTATACACTCATTTTTTCTTTGCAGAAATGTTTTGTAGATGATCTATTTATATAGCCCATAAAGTTTTTGTTTTTTTTAAATGTATAGTTCTGCTTATTTTTAAATATCATTGCTCTGATTTTCAGACTCCTAACCAAGCCCCAAAGTTTTATGTGAATACCGTCAGCTACCTTCTCCAGCTTGCTCCTGTTTGTGTAAAGGGTCTTTTCATATGCAAAAGAAGGGGGAGTGTCTTATTTCCCACTTGCAGTGGGCTTTCCAGCTTCCTTTTCAACAGAGCTAAACTGAAAGCTTCTAAGTACGTTTTTAGTCAAATTCTTTTTTATTGAGAATATGTCATATAAGTTACAAACACAACACACTGGTTCGGGTAGAGGAAGCACATAATGAATAAGAAAAATAACAGAATACAATATATTGTATCGCAATAAATAAAATAAATGGCATTCAACCAATTCACAAGTTATTCTCAAGGCTTATGGTAGTGAAGTAAACTAAATTGTGTCTTCAGAACTTTTCAGGAATTGCTTATTGTTGTAGGTACTTGCATAACATTAAACCAATTACAAACGGTAGCATGAAAACTCACTTAAAATCTGTAAAGTATATCTAGCTCTTTTCCAGAAATGTTTCACCAAAGGCCAACCCTATTGCTGCATGTCCGCCCCGGGCCTCAATTCTTTATCTCTGATAAATAGTGGTCCCAAAGAGCTTGGGCTTCTATATAGGGGTCCCTCGTGTTATTTTTATAGGAGCCAAATTCTTCTAATTCTATTAACTCCGAGACTCTGCCTCTCCACCTCTGGAGATCTGGGGGTGATTGTGCTTTCCACTGTTTAGCTATAATGGATTTCACACCGTTTCTCATTATTTGGAACAATATGTGATGTGCTTTGGATGTCAATTTCCTAAATTTATTGAGTAGAAAAATTAGGGGATCTAAGGGTAGAAAGCAGTTCAGGACTTTCTCCATTTCCCCAATACAAAGCCTCCACAGCTGGTTAATTGTATTACACCACCACCACCACATGTGCCCCATACCGCTGCCTGTGTGTCCGCACCTCCAACATCTATCTGATAGTGAGGGATATAACCTATGTAGGCGTCTAGGGGTAAGGTACCAGTTATGAAGTATTTTGTAGTTTAGTTCTACTAAGTAAGCTGAGGAGGAAGAGGAGGAGGAAGAGGACTTGGTGTTTCTAAAAATATCAACTGCCACGTGGGGGAGGATTATAATTCCCAATTCCCTCTCCCAGGACTCGATTGATGAGGGAATATTACCTGGTGGGGGCTGTGTCAAAATTGCGTAAATCCTGGACAGAGTGTGTCTCTTTGGGTGTTGTGCTGTGAGTAATTTCTCTAAGTTCGTGAGGGATCTCACCATGTTATTGCTATTCCTATGAGTCAGTATGTAATGGCGTGTTCACCTGTAATGAAACCAATTCTGAAACACTGTAAATCCTTGCTCTTGTAGCTGGTTTTGTGACAATAGTTGGTCATGTTCCGTCACCTGGTGTACTTCTATGTCTCTAGCGTCCCCATCCAGTCCTTGTGCTCCCACTAGGTCAGTGAGTGAGAACTCATTGTTATGTATCAGTGATGTCAATGGGGAAGGACTAGATGAGAGAAATGGGTTTAGTTTATTTGCTATGCTCCACCGTCTCAGTGTCTCTTTGGTTATAGGATTAATAATGTTCTTAACCATAGCATGATGGTTGGGATGCCAGCATATGGCTGAAAGTGGTGTTCCTGGGTTTAAATTTTGTTCTATCTCTACCCATCTTTTCTCTGTTTTATGAACCCTCCAGTCAAGTATGCGCTGCAAAAATATAGCAGTTCTATAAAGTTCTATGTCTGGAACTCCCATCCCTCCCTGGTCCCTGGAGCGCAACATTGTCTTTTTGTTAATTCTCGGTTGCTTTCCCCTCCAGATAAAGGAATGAAAAAGCTGCTGTATCCGAGTGATATATCTGGGTGGAAGTGGTATGGTATGGGGAGAGTCTGCATGATGTATAGTAATCTTGGAAAGGCATTCATTTTAATAGTATTAATCCTCCCTATCCAAGTTAGTCGCCTAGAGTTCCACGAGGAAAGGTCCCTAATTAGGGCTTCCCGGATCGGGATATAGTTTAATTATAAATCCTCTCCATGTCTTCCGCTAGCTGAATACCTAGGTATTTTATAGAACCCAGACACCATCTAAACGGGCAATTTTGCGAGAGTCTGATTTTCATTTGTTCTGGGAGGGAGATTCTGAGGATCTCCGATTTAGTATAGTTGATTAAGAAGTTGGTAAGTTTATTGAATACATTTAGCTCCTCCATCAGAAGAGGCATGGATAAGTCTGGGTTGGTGAGGGAAAACAAGATATCGTCGGCAAATAAAGAGAGTTTATATTCCCGCCCTCCAACAACTACCCCTGTGATATCTCTATTAAGTCTAATACTAATCCTATTCCAAATGACCGTAAAGTCATCTTGAGGAATAGCCAGCTCACGCGGTCGAAGGCCTTCTCCGCATCTGTGGAAAGCCACACTGCGGGAAGACCCCCGGTCTTTGCGTGCCATATTAAATGCATATTACGGACCGTGTTGTCCTTGGCTTCTCTATTTGGTATAAAACCAACCTGGTCTTGGTGAATTATGGAAGGAAGAATCCGATTTAATCTAATTGCCAGGATCTTTGCGTAATTTTAACATCACAGTTTAATAGCGATATTGGTCGGTAGTTGGGTATTAGGTCTGTTGATTTGCCCGGTTTCGGGATGACTGTGATGTGAGCTTGTAAAGCCAAGGGGGGGAAGGGCTTATTACCATCTATATCCTGAAAATAGGACAACAGATGGGGGGCTAGAGTATCTCTGTATATGGTGTAATAAAGGTTTCCAAACCCATCCGGTCCCGGAGCCCTTCCCGCTGGGAAAGTTGTTATGGCTTCCTTAACTTCTTTGAGGGTAATGGGCAAGTCGAGCTCTGTCTGTTGTTCTAACGTAATAGAGGGAAGGTGTAATCGGGACAGTAACAAAGAAAGAGAGAAAGTATACACTTATAGCACACCTAGGTCAAAAGGTAAATTGAATCTAACTGGGTGACACAATTTATTCCCTAAGGAATAAGTGAAAGGGGAGAAAACAGATTACAAATTAAAATATAACTTTTATTGGGTTGCGTTTAAAATAGGAATGAACTTAAAATCACACTTAAGCACCGATTTTATTGATGTCAACAAATATATATAAGTTTGTTGCTCCTAATACTTGAGTGTTAAATGTAGGCTGGAGTGGGAACTGCTGTATACTTGCGTCTTAGAGATGTGATACACCAAACCTTTTCTGTACGAAGTTACCAATTCAAATATAAGAGTTAAGTATATAGCGTGTTGTTAAATCTCCAAAATGATATATCTTTGTATGCGAAGTTAAGTGTAAATTAAATAGTGGGTATAAAATTCTATTTATTTCTGCTTATTTCCAGCTGAGATTATATACACCACTTACTTAAATTCTAAAAATATAGCAAGATGGAACTTATTTCTATGACGTTTGGCGTCAAAAATTATACACAGTCTCTTTTCTAAAGTGACTCAGTTTCTGTATTAACAGTTGCCTACTGAAAGATTAAGGTGTAGGCTATTCACTCCAAAACATCAAGAGCTAACTTACATAAGCACTCTTGTAGTGTATATTAATGAATCAGCTCAATTCTGATACAATTTCTGTTTATTGAGACATTGTATAACCTTGTTCAACTGGATAAACTTAATTATGTTTACTTCCAACGGTCATATATAAAAACCGTTGCTACTGGATAAACTCAAATTTGAATTGCAAGGATTGTATTCTTAGTTGTATGCACTTGAGCTGTCTGTGTTAAACGAACTTCAGTAAGATTTGTCTGCTCACGATTTCATTTGGTGTCAGTTTAAGTAGCTCACTGTACTGCGGCAACTAAGTAATTATATATTTTGCAACAATGGAGCATATCTATTCCTATCACCACAGATTTAATTGAGTATCTATTAAAGTACCTCACAGTGTTCCGGTAATTAAATAGTGTAGTTTGTTAATACAATAAAACGTATCTATTCCCAGTAACAACTGAGCTGTGGCAAAAAAATTGTTTAGAGATTGTGCTTGTATTGTGAGTCAATAGAGTTAAACCTACTGTTCGTTTGGATTTGCACACTCGCAGTTGACTATCTTAGTCTGTGTATGTTCTACCTCCCATATAAACACAATTGCCACAAATTTAGTTTGTGCACTGCTCTATTGTATGAGCCGTATTAGAGGCGAAATTGTGCTTATGTGATCAAGCTGCACTCAATAATTAAACGCAAGGCAAATCCAATTGCGTTTTGAATATATTTAGTGCCCAATAGCTTTGGGGCAGATATAACTTACAGCTAAAAGTATCGTGAATATATACCCAGTACAACTCAAGGTTAATTTTATCTTATTAGGCAGTAGCCACTAACGTAATTCTGTTGTCCGGTTATTGTATACTATAAGATTCAGAGTTAGTCATTACAGGAGGAATAGCACATTCGGTACCAGCACTAACCATTAACACATAGTTAGATCTGAGCATTCAATAATACAAGTTAAATCATAGTTGACTACAGTAATTTGCGGTAGCTTAAGGCTGTCTAAAAACACAGGAGCTCCTAGGACTCCTCACCATTGCCCTATCGTCCCTAACATGTTTCGCAACTTAACGTTGCTTTTTCAAAGGTGAACGCGCCGCAATATTGGCGGCTTTTTAAGGCCGTTGGAAACACGCCCCCAATAGGCGTGTATTGTAATTCAGACCAATGACACGATATGGATTAATGATTGACGTAGAGAGACGTGTCTGAATTCTACTCTAGAATGGTTTATTTGATTCTGTTGTGAGCTTATTCTTGAATTCTTTCAAAAACCTAATGATAGATAAAATTAATGAAATGATGGTATAGTGACAACAGTTAACCTGTTCAAAAAGGTTTTCATTTGCCAAGTATATTCACAGAGGTGGCTGATGTTTTGTTGACAACAGTGACTCTGTGCATAAGTTCGTGTTGTTATAGCAAGCTATTTTGTATTGACTTATTCTACGGTGTTTATTGAATTTAACATATTGCTAGATCTGATAATAGTATAGTCAAACTTTAACCAGGATTGTATTCTTCTGAAACCTAATCTGCTATTTATATTTTGTGATAAGCATGATATGAAATAGCGTGTTACACCGTGAAATAAAGAAATTGAAACAAAAAAATTGTGAAACACAAAATTATATATTTTGAAAAGGGAAAAAAGGGGGGGGGGGGAAAGAAATGTGTATAAACTATAAGATGGTAAAAGGTGTACATTTTCTAGCTGAACCAAGACGTCAGTAGTGTCTTGTACATATGATGCATATGTACATATGATGCTACATATGATGCTAATTGACGAAGATAGTTCCTGAGTCTGAAGTCAATGTATCTACTCGCTTTCTCCGTAAGACTGTTAATGCCAGACACAATTGGCCGTCCTGGAGGTTGTTGTTGGTTTTTGTGAATTTTTGGAATTAAGTCCATTAAATCCATAAAATTGAATCCTACATTAACTGCCACACGGAAGGAGTCATATATGTTCTACAATGCAAATGCAATCTGTTATATGTTGGCATGACAACAAGAAAAATAAGACAAAGACTCCAAGAACATCTGAGGAACATAAAAAATGCAACTAAAGATCTGCAAGAAGGAAAAAACATGACATCTGTAGCTCGTCATTTCCTAAAAAGACACAATTCCAAACAGTCTGATTTGAAATGCTTTGGGATTCAGAAAATACATTTGGGCATAAGGGGTGGTAATGTAGAGAATGTCCTACTCAGAGCGGAGAGCAAATGGATCTTCCTTTTGAATTCAGTTCAACCAAATGGACTAAATGAAGTAAATAATTTTACTCCTTTTTTGTAAAACAGACAATCTAAGTAAGATAAACAACAATAGCAATGAAATACACGGGTACACTTCATGTACATTGTCAATGAATTAACGCTTGCTATAAAAACAATCTACAGAAACCTTATCTCTATCACGGTACACTAATACACTCTGATAACACTAAGTCACTGGTTAAGTGCTGTTGCACTAACTATAACATCACTCAGTATGGTCTTTATTAATGATCCAACCACGCACTTATATCAGGTTAAAAATCTTTTTCTCATATTCTCTCTTTAAGATTAATGAATTAAATACACATGATTAGGCACTCTATATGGATCTTATGATCCCCTATATAAGTACATATTATTTCTAGTTATGTTTGAGGTCAATAGTTTATACACATTTCTTTCCCCCCCCCCCCTTTTTTCCCTTTTCAAAATATATAATTTTGTGTTTCACAATTTTTTTGTTTCAATTTCTTTATTTCACGGTGTAACACGCTATTTCATATCATGCTTATCACAAAATATAAATAGCAGATTAGGTTTCAGAAGAATACAATCCTGGTTAAAGTTTGACTATACTATTATCAGATCTAGCAATATGTTAAATTCAATAAACACCGTAGAATAAGTCAATACAAAATAGCTTGCTATAACAACACGAACTTATGCACAGAGTCACTGTTGTCAACAAAACATCAGCCACCTCTGTGAATATACTTGGCAAATGAAAACCTTTTTGAACAGGTTAACTGTTGTCACTATACCATCATTTCATTAATTTTATCTATCATTAGGTTTTTGAAAGAATTCAAGAATAAGCTCACAACAGAATCAAATAAACCATTCTAGAGTAGAATTCAGACACGTCTCTCTACGTCAATCATTAATCCATATCGTGTCATTGGTCTGAATTACAATACACGCCTATTGGGGGCGTGTTTCCAACGGCCTTAAAAAGCCGCCAATATTGCGGCGCGTTCACCTTTGAAAAAGCAACGTTAAGTTGCGAAACATGTTAGGGACGATAGGGCAATGGTGAGGAGTCCTAGGAGCTCCTGTGTTTTTAGACAGCCTTAAGCTACCGCAAATTACTGTAGTCAACTATGATTTAACTTGTATTATTGAATGCTCAGATCTAACTATGTGTTAATGGTTAGTGCTGGTACCGAATGTGCTATTCCTCCTGTAATGACTAACTCTGAATCTTATAGTATACAATAACCGGACAACAGAATTACGTTAGTGGCTACTGCCTAATAAGATAAAATTAACCTTGAGTTGTACTGGGTATATATTCACGATACTTTTAGCTGTAAGTTATATCTGCCCCAAAGCTATTGGGCACTAAATATATTCAAAACGCAATTGGATTTGCCTTGCGTTTAATTATTGAGTGCAGCTTGATCACATAAGCACAATTTCGCCTCTAATACGGCTCATACAATAGAGCAGTGCACAAACTAAATTTGTGGCAATTGTGTTTATATGGGAGGTAGAACATACACAGACTAAGATAGTCAACTGCGAGTGTGCAAATCCAAACGAACAGTAGGTTTAACTCTATTGACTCACAATACAAGCACAATCTCTAAACAATTTTTTTGCCACAGCTCAGTTGTTACTGGGAATAGATACGTTTTATTGTATTAACAAACTACACTATTTAATTACCGGAACACTGTGAGGTACTTTAATAGATACTCAATTAAATCTGTGGTGATAGGAATAGATATGCTCCATTGTTGCAAAATATATAATTACTTAGTTGCCGCAGTACAGTGAGCTACTTAAACTGACACCAAATGAAATCGTGAGCAGACAAATCTTACTGAAGTTCGTTTAACACAGACAGCTCAAATGCATACAACTAAGAATACAATCCTTGCAATTCAAATTTGAGTTTATCCAGTAGCAACGGTTTTTATATATGACCGTTGGAAGTAAACATAATTAAGTTTATCCAGTTGAACAAGGTTATACAATGTCTCAATAAACAGAAATTGTATCAGAATTGAGCTGATTCATTAATATACACTACAAGAGTGCTTATGTAAGTTAGCTCTTGATGTTTTGGAGTGAATAGCCTACACCTTAATCTTTCAGTAGGCAACTGTTAATACAGAAACTGAGTCACTTTAGAAAAGAGACTGTGTATAATTTTTGACGCCAAACGTCATAGAAATAAGTTCCATCTTGCTATATTTTTAGAATTTAAGTAAGTGGTGTATATAATCTCAGCTGGAAATAAGCAGAAATAAATAGAATTTTATACCCACTATTTAATTTACACTTAACTTCGCATACAAAGATATATCATTTTGGAGATTTAACAACACGCTATATACTTAACTCTTATATTTGAATTGGTAACTTCGTACAGAAAAGGTTTGGTGTATCACATCTCTAAGACGCAAGTATACAGCAGTTCCCACTCCAGCCTACATTTAACACTCAAGTATTAGGAGCAACAAACTTATATATATTTGTTGACATCAATAAAATCGGTGCTTAAGTGTGATTTTAAGTTCATTCCTATTTTAAACGCAACCCAATAAAAGTTATATTTTAATTTGTAATCTGTTTTCTCCCCTTTCACTTATTCCTTAGGGAATAAATTGTGTCACCCAGTTAGATTCAATTTACCTTTTGACCTAGGTGTGCTATAAGTGTATACTTTCTCTCTTTCTTTGTTACAATACGGTTTTATACACAGCACCCATATCCTGACAAACTTTTGAATAATTGTAGGAATTAAGGTCTCATACGATAGTAGTGCCATTGGTTTCTTTTCAAAATTCCTGTAATCGGGACAGGTAAGTGGATATGTCCTGTTCGGTGGCAGAAAGGCCGTTACCCTCTAGATTATATAACCTTTCGTAGTACTGTTTAAATTGGTCCGCAATGTCTCTTGATGTCGACCAAGTCCCCCCTCCCTGATCTTTTACTGTCATAATATGACGTTTATTAGTACGTTGTCTCAATAACCTAGCTAGTAATTTGCCTTGTTTGTTATAGCCCTCATAAAACGTTTTTTTAAGAAATAGTGCTGCTCGTTTGGTTTCTTGACCAAGGAGCAGATTGAGTTGGTCTCTTTTATGTTGTATGCTAGTAAGGAGGGATAGGTTACCCGGGAATTTTTTATGAATGTCTTGTAGTTTTCCCAGTTCTTCTAGTAAGGAGCTCAGATGAAGTGTTCTTTGTCTATTCCTGGCTGCTTTTAATGCAATGAGCTCCCCCCTAATTACACACTTGTGTGCCTCCCATAAACAGTGAGTATCTATGTCTGGTATGCAGTTTACATTAAAATAGTTTATTAAGGAGTTAAGGATCTGTGTGTGAATAATTGGGTCTTTCAAGAGAGTCTCATCAAGTTTCCAAGATCTATCGGGTCTCTGTGAGGTAGGCCATTTAAGGGAACAACTGATCATGGCATGGTCTGACCATGCTATCAGGGAAATATCTGTATGTTTAAATAGTTCTAAGCTGGTTACATCTATAAAAATGTAGTCTATCCTCGTATAGACTCTATGAGGGTGGGAGTAAAATGTGTAATCCTTTGTAGAGGGGTGAGACAGTCTCCATGCGTCGTGTACTGCTAGGTCGGCCAGGTGAGATTTAATCGATCTCAATATTTTCTGAGGAACTGAGGAAACCCCCCTAGAGCAATCTATGTCAGGTTCCATAGCTAGATTGAAGTCACCGCCCAAAATTAGACTTCCCTTGGCGCTATCCAAAACAGAATTTCTGATGGTATGAAAAAATTGCGGTGTGGCAGTGTTAGGGGCGTATATGTTAGCAATCGTGATAACTTTATTGTATAGCTTACCTATCAATATAATGAACCTCCCATCCCTATCCTTAAGTACCTTCAAGGGGCAAAAAGGAACATTTTTTTTTACAATGATACCCACCCCGTTATGTTTAGTGGAGTTCGATGCTAAATACACCTGCCCAAATTTACGGAGAGATAGCATAGGTTCCTTTCCTCTTTTAAAATGAGTCTCTTGTATTAGTACTATGTCGCAGTGGAGTCGTCTATATTCCCTGAGCGCCATGGACCTATTCTGAGGGGAATTCAATCCCTTTACGTTATGGGAGACTATCTTAACCTGCTTTGAGTCGTCTGTCATTGAGATTGTGGAGGGGTGGAGAGTGCAGAATGCAGGTTACAAGAGGCCCAGGGCGTGACATACCTTACACCAGTATCTTCCTCAACGGATAATATGATTTTAAACCAACTGACATGAGAAAAGAGTGAGCCATTCTTTGGAGTTTCAATATCTGCGAGACAAGAAAAACAACAACCTGCAAGTACAAATATAATTTGAGGATTACTTTGAACTATTCCTGTAGAATTTATAACTGTAATTTTGAAAACACACAATTTCAATTCTGAAAAAAAACCTTTTCCTAAAGTGTAATTGTTTAACAACTGATACACCATTTGCTAGGGGGACGAATGGTGTCAGCTTACCATCAGAGTTTAGCAAGTCTAATTTTAACTTTTATACAAAACTGGGGATTTAGAACGCATAACCTATGTGGGAATGTATAATGTAAGTAGTGAGGTAGAATACCAAAACAGGAGATAAAGTTTGCTTAAATTGTCAAACAGTGGTAAATCTGGATAAAATTATAACTTACCCATCACCAGGGGAGCTCAGGTGGAGCATCATTAATCTATGTCACCTAAATGAACAATCAGGTATATCTAGACAAAACAAATAATGCCTTAGACAAAGTGGGTTAGAATAGACATGTCACATTTGCATTCATAGTCCAAGAGGGGTTTATTCATATCCCCTCTTTAGAGGTGTTTGGGCCAGTTTTAAGTCTTTTTGCTGGGACTTTCGACCAAGTAGGTCGTTGTTCTTTAGGACGGTCTCCCCGCCTATCTTCCTGTGGCAATGGAATATCCAGAACTTTTTCTGAGGGAACCTCAAATGTAATGTTAAGCTTCTTGGATAGAGTGTCCAGGTCGTTGTAGCTTTTGTAAATTATTTGGGATCCATCGTGATGGATAATAAGGCTGAATGGATAGCCCCACCTGAATCTGATATTGTTCTCCTGAAGTTTTGTAGTAATGAAGCGGACCTCTTTCCGCCGCTGGATGGTTTGAGGGCATAAGTCCTGAAAAATCTGCAAGGAATGGTTGTGGAAAGATATAGTCTGCCTAGTTCTGGCCGCCTGCCATATTTCTTCTCTTGAGGTGAACTTAAGCAGTCGAAGGATGACATCTCTGGGTGGTGCCGGGGGCTTTT